>NW_024882306.1:0-220000 GCF_019059575.1 Amphibalanus amphitrite
GAGAGAGAGAGAGAGAGAGAGAGAGAGAGAGAGAGAGAGAGAGAGAGAGACCAGTGCGAGACAACATACAGGCGACATACAAGCATACTTACATACATATATTTGCTTGGGAAAGGATCGGATCACGGGTGAAAACTGGGTCCTAGAAGGAACTTGTGATGGAGTCGATGATTCCTGAGGGATTGATGAGAAAACTGGAGATGCAACGAGGACGAAGACGTGCGAAAACTGAGCAGATGGTATGGAAAATAGAGTGTAATGGCTGATGGGATGTCTGGTTGTCAAAAAGATCGGATAGACTTGATGAGGGTAGGTATAGATGCAAACAATGCATAATCAAACAAAAATACAGAGCAATTTCTTTGCAATGATATTTGAAGCTCCGGCACATTTGTGCAATAAACTACGACAAGAAAACAAACATAGGTACAACAATCAAGACATGGCAATAACTTGAATCTAGACTGCGACATCGACCAAAAAGGTCCATTTTACCATACAAAACACAAAACAAACGTGCTGATGCAGTACAGCTTGCTAAACATATACCACATTAAAATCACCATGCAACGATGAGGCAGAAGCATGCAATGAAAGAAGGAAGCGCATGCACATCAGCATTGTCAACAACTTTGTTGGCACTCAGGAGAAGCACGGCATCTCCACCGAGAGAACCGTTGATGCTATTTTTTGTGACGTATGCCACCGTCACTTGTTTCTGGGTAGTATGCTGTAGTTATTAATATAGCTGTATTACTACTTAATTGCTTTCAGATGCTTTATAACTCCCCATTTATTTCTTTCAGCCCATCCAATTTTCTTGACGCGACGCACCCAAGCCGGGAACAAACGCCTTACCTTGTCGATAAAAAGAGGGTTTTATTATCATTTAAATAAGTCAAAATAATTTGAAAAATTAATCAAATAGAATCAGCGAATTTAAATGCGCCACGGAGGCTACAGGCTCAGGTCGTGAAAACAACAGACTAACAGAGTTCCGCGGGCAGAACTGTGGGTTCGGTAGGAGCTCACAGACTCACAGAAGTGTCTCACAGTTACCGACACAGAAGACGATTCAATGGGCACAGTGAGAGCTCCCGTCCCACAAGCCGCGGTGAGCGCAACGCTGATCAGCTTATTGCAATCTACGCAAAGGTCAGAGGGCAGATCAGAAGCAGGTTAGAAGCAGGCCAGAAGCAGGCTGGAGAGGATGTCTGAAAAAACGACGGAAGGGAGAGGGCACATCATATCATATAGGCTGAAGAAAAGGTCGGAAAGCGCCTGGGAGAGCCGGAGCAGCTATTCTCGGGCTGTCCGCGCCGCCCGAGCGAACCCCACCGCCCGGCGCCGAGAATAAATGGCGCACGGTATGACGGCCGCTCCTCTGATGTAGGTATAGATGCGGTCGAGCACGCCGATATATTGGCCACTCCGATATTGAAAACCTGACGGATGCCAAATAAATATCCGGTCCGACAATAAAGGATGGTGCATTCATCAATAGCGCATCCCGCCCGCGCTTCACGCTTTATATCCTTGCCACTTGCCAGAGGCTTTTTGTCTTCAAAATCATAGATTATTCTAAAAATATTTTGTCTAGGATGTCTCCACAATCGTCTCACAAATATGGAAATAAACAAATGGCGATGGATTCCATACTACAACAGATGGTGATCAGTTAATTGTTTGGCATCAGGTAAATAGGAGTTTCAGGATAGGTATCCGTAATAGCTTAGTTTTTTGTCTTCAAAGAATGTAAATGTTTCTGCGAGGAACATGCATTAAAAAATATCAATTGTTTCTTATGTCGGTATCGGCTATATTTCGGTGTGATCTAATTAGAATGCTGTTATCCAAGCTTGAATTTCAAAACTAAAGATAAACTTAAATAGTTTGCTTGTTAGCATTAACATCAAAATAAACTATGTTGCTGCCAAAGTTATCTAAATTGTGCCCGATCTCATAAAATCGGTCGTTAGACTCGGCCCAGACATAACTACAGACCCGGTAACGGGGCTCGTCTGGCACGGCGGTCTGCCGATTTTCTGCTGTCACCGGGGTGGAGGGGGCGGACGGGTGCAGACGCCGCGCAGGCTGCAGGGGAGCTGCAGCCGTCCGTCTGTTTGTTCGTCTGGCTGAGGTGCAGCCGTACGGCATCTGCTCCGACACCAGGTCCCAGCTGACCGGGATCGCGCCATGAGTCAGGCCAGTCGCCGCGGCCAGAACAAACCGCACAGCAGAAACTACCGGACAGATCGCGGCATTCGGAGACGGCGGCGCCGTATTCCGCTTGGCAGAGCGCAGAGAGTCCGGTGCCAGTTCGGGAGAATTAAACTTCCACCTCGTGGAATGGCAAATGACGCCACTGCTGGAGTGAACAATCGGTGAGAGCTCGGTAGAACCTGGTAAAATGTACGTCTTTATGGTACCGATAGCATATTGACAAATCAGTCTCGGTTTATTGTGATCATAAACAAATACAATGGTATTACGCCATAAAACATTACACATTGAGCAGAAAACTAAAAATAGCCGATAGAGATTATTACAAATCAGTCCATAGCTTGAAAATCGTTGCCTGCAGCTCTCCAAGCGTTTGCATCGGGACAGCTTTTACATTACCATTCGCATAACCAACAACCATCAAGTTACAGACACGAGGTAAATTCGTTCCGTCGATTGGCAGCTCATCGCGATGCAAAGTGATCACCTGCCCCCACCTGTCGTCCGCCCCGCCCCCGCCCCCGTTTAAAGTAGCGCCCCGCCCCCCGTCTCGCTCTGCGCCACTTTCCGGGGGAGACCGGCCACCCCATCATCATGCATAGCCGGCAGCCATCTGAATAATTGGAAATCACACGAAACATCATCACTGATGAATAATCTCATTATTGCGTTTAGCAGCCCGGAGGGCGGGTGGCGTTCCGAGCGGGCGGGTCGGACTGCCGGTACCCGGACTGAGGGCACCAAGTGCGCCCAGCGACCGACCCATGACTGACGGACTGGTGATGATCCCCTCGGACCAGCGCGGCGGCTGCTGCTGGTACCCTTCACTGGACCGGGGGTTGCTGGGGCAGAACGGCAGGCCACCGCTCTGGGCGCTGGGACAGGGTCTTACAAATGCCGATGTTTCTCAGAAAAACAAGCACCTTCTTGATGACCGTCATATTTGATTGATTGATTGATTGATTGATTGATTCATATTTTATTTATAGAAGCATTTTCACAGTCATACATTTACACGGATTGGTGCAGAAGCGACAAGCGCTTATCTCTAAGCACCTCTCCCAGTTCCCTACAAGGTAGGAGGCACGACCACCGCCCCCGACCGCCCAACCAGCAGACCAGAAGCAGAGCCGCCCGTCGCCAGTCCGCCTATTTTATGCTTAGAGAAATTACTTCCAAAAGCGTGCTTTTTATATGAACCTACCAGTGCCAATGATATAATTTTGAATAGCCCTGACCAGCTCCCCGCCGCCGCCGCCGCCAATACCTTGACCCTCTAGGAGAATTTCGAGTTGTCTTCTAAAAGAAAAAGCGTCAAAGTCGTGGAATACAGTGGAGACAGAGTTAAAAAGAAGCGTCCGTTCGTCAGCGTAAAGAGGACAGTGCAGCATAAAGTGACGTGAGTCCTCCCAAGGATGACCGCACTGACAGGCCGCATCTTGGGTGTCCTTAGATAAAACTGTGAAGAGGTGTGCTTTTAGGGTGGACGTGTGCAAACGAAGTCTAGTGTGGAGAGTGTTGCCTAGCTTGGATCCTGAGGAGAAGAAAGGGTTGGGCTGGCGGTTGGTCAACATTACTAGAAGCAGGGACTGACCGCTTCATACTAGGGTTCCAGTCCTCTTGATTGGCCCTAGCTACGACTTTGTTTCAATTTTAATTCAACTGTCATCGAAATGTCCATGTCTAGGTATCCGGCGGTCACCACAATAGCATAAGATATAAACATAAGCGCAAGTAGTCTGCAGGCTGTCTTTCAGGGCCGTTGCGTGTGGGCCGATGTTTAATGGAGGCGGGTCCGTTGCCCAGGAATACCGTGGGAATATGCCTACTGCCTAGGTACAGCTGAGTGCAGTCACAGGTGGCTGCAATTGTCACTGAATGATTAATGAGCTCGGACTCTCCGTCAAGGTTAATGGAGGCGTTCATGGGGCTGTAATGTCGTATGCAGCGGCTTATTTTGGAGGCAGCTGCCCGCCACCTGGCGACGCGGTACAGCTGTAACGACGGAGCGAGCCGGTGGTCAATGCAGCCAGTGAACGATATGTGGTGACGGACGATACAGTCGTCTCGCTCGCTATCCGTTCACGTCTGGACAAAAGAAGTCGCACAGGTGTCACCATTAATCCGTTCTTAGCCCTGCGACCGGTCAGTGGTCATTACCGCATAAATACTTTCAGATATGTTTAAAAAAACTTTCTGTTTGGTAAAACATTATCAGGAGTAAATTATCAACATCAAAACAAACAAGATCATAAGAAGGTGCCGGCAGTTAGCTTACAGCCGGTTGTTTACTGCTTAGGTACTGTTCGACGGTAATTATAGTCAAACAGTTTCCAAACAAATTAACGGGGCACAAGATAAATGGCTGAGTGACGATAACAAGTTGCTTCAATATGTTAGGATCAGGGGCGGATCCAGGAAAACTCCAAGGGGAGGGTCATGAATCGAAGTGGTGCCCCTACCTATACCCAAAATTAAAAACTCAACGGATTTCGTCCACTTCATTTTGGTGGTGCCCCCATTTTCAGTTTTTTTTCTTTTTCTTTTTTATTTTTAGTCAGTATCTTAACTCTTAGCCACAACCACATTTACCAATTGTAAGCAAGTATATATGAATGTGCTATGTGTATACATATATGTATGTTGTGGACGCTGAGTAGTGAGTACTTACCAGGAACGTTATCAGGTAAGCAACCTACGGCCTTGTAGGGGCGCCACAGGCCCGCCAGGGGCACCACAGGTCTAGCAAGTATACACGACAGGCCTGTCAGGGGCACAACGGGCCTGTTGGGCCCATGAGCACCCCTAGGGGCAGGGGCACCACAGTCCTTCCAGGGGCACCGCAGGCCTGTGAGGGGCACCAGCGGCCTAGCAGGGGCACCAGTCAACACAGGTCTGCCAGGGGCGCCACAGACCTGCCAGGGGCACCAAAGACCTGCCAGGGGCGCCAGAGGTCTGCCAGGGGCACCACCGGCCTCGCAGGGGCACCTTGGGCCTGTCAGGGGCACCACGGGCCTGCCGAGGGGCACTTCAGACTTTTCAGGGGCACCAGTCCTCCCCGGGCGCAGGGGTACCAGCGGCCTAGCAAGGGCACCAGAGGCCTGCCAGGGGCACCAGCGGCCTAGCAAGGGCACCAGAGGCCTGCCAGGGGCACCACAGGCCTAACAAGGGCACCACGGGCCTGTCAGGGGCACCTCAGGCTTGTCAGGGCCCAGGGACACCACAGTCCTTCCAAGGTCACCGCAACCCTGTCAGGGGCACCAGAGGCCTGCCAGGGGCACCACAGGCCTAGCAAGGGCACCACTGGCCTGTCAGGGGCACCTCAGGCTTGTCAGGGCCCAGGGGCACCACAGTCCTTCCAGGGGCATTACAAGCCTGTCAGGGGCACCAGAGGCCTAGCAAGGGCACCACAGGCCTGCCATGGACACCACAGGCCTGCCAGGGGCACCACCGGCCTTGCAGGGGCGCCTCAGGCCTGTCAGGGGCACCACGTGCCTGCCGGGGACACTTCAGGCTTGTCAGGGGCGTTACAGTCCTGTCAGGGCCCAGGGGCACCAGGCCCGTGGTGTCCCTGCTAGGCCTGTGGTGCCCCTGGCGGTCCTGTGGTGCCCCTGTCAGGACTGTGATACCCCTGATAGGCCGGTGGTGCCCCTGGCAGGTCTTTGGGCCCCCGGGCCTCAAGGGGGGGGCCATGACCCATGTGACCCCCCCCCTTGGATCCGCCCCTGGTTAGGATATACGCTTGTCTTTAAGTCGCTTCCACCTTCCATAAATCATTTTCCCAATACAACAAATATGAACCCGTAAAAACTAAAAAAAAATATAGCATCCATATTCCTACTATTTCTTCAGTGCTCACAAAATTTACAAAGCTGCAGTTTTTCCGATAACCTTCCTTCTAATGGGGCCCAAAGACAACAATGGTCTCTGAAACTTTCGGTGTACCCCACCGACAGCAATCCCCATAACCTGTCCCCAATGACCCCACAAACAGAAGTGTTCCCCATATACCTCCCTAAGCGGGCCCTGCCCACAAACAGCACTGGTCCCCGTATCGTTCCCTCAGTGGGTCCCACAAACATTGCTACATTTGTCCCCACAAACAGCGGTGTTCCCCGTAACATTCCCTCTTTGAGCCCCACAATCAGCGCTTCATTTTGCTCCACAAATAGCGGTGTTCCCCGTAACATTCCCTCTGTGAGCCCCACAATCAGCGCTTCATTTTGTTCCACAGATAGCGATGTTCCCCGTATCGTCTCCCTCTGCGGGCCCCTCGGATGCCGACAGGGCATTCCTCGGCTGTCTGACGGGGACTGCCGACGTCTGTGGCGGTGATTGAGGGCCCCACAAACAAACAGCCTTTCCCCGGCTCCTGTCAGCGCCGAGCCCGCCCGCCGACCGCCAGTGCCGAACGAAGGCACGGAGGACGGAGCGGTGGATACCGCAGGTGCCACCGGTGACAAGTTGGATACAGCTAGGATTGTGAGTTGGATTCAGCGGATAGAACAGGCAACAGCTGAACACAGCGAGTGGACAGTTGGACATAGCAAGTGGAAAGTTAGAAACTCCAGCGGCCGAGCAGCTGGATATCGCCGGCTGGCTCGACAGACTCAAAAACTTGTCCTTCAACAGCACCACCACTATTTGCTCGGGTCGTGACCGCGACGGCCCCCAAAAAATCCCCACCGTGCGCTCCAACAGTACGATGATAATAAATGACCAGGCACCTAAAACGTCACAACAGAACAATGGAGGGGGAAGGGTCGGGACTGGGGACTGAGTTAACCGGGCCGTCCCATGGGGACTGTGCGCGTCCCTTTGACGCCTCCCGTCGGGTTACCGCCACCCCCTACCGATGTTTCTGTGACCGGCGTCACCTCCCTGTCTTTTCAAACAGATATCGGGTAAGGGGTACCGCCAGGCTGGCGAGTGGAGCGACGAACGAGTGAAGCAGCCAATTTCAAAAGTAACACAGCTCATGGGCAAAATGCGAAAGAGAACGAGTTATAAGTACTCGGAGACTGTTCATAAAGAGTGCAAATACTGAGTTGAACTCAAAACGCCATTAATTTCTGGGAAATTCGTTCGGCTTTGACAAGCATCAGCACTTCTTCGGGTAATGTGTGGGATAACGAATGCATGTATTCGCAAGCATGCATTGTGTATGCATAGTGCATACTTATGGCAAAGTAACGCATGGATAATGCAAGCACAGCATTGTAATCCCATGCTTCTCGCAACAATTGACTTGTCCATTACACAGACAGCCTTCATCGCGCCTGCCCAGCAATCCTCTGTAAAAAACCTGTCAGCATCAACATTCAGCAGTCAGCAGAGCCTGCACATTTCGCAGGTCCAAAATGGCGCACGGTGCTGGGGCCAGCCCACGGAACCCGCTGCTGACGGCTACCTGCGCTCGCGCGCACGCACGCACACATGCGCTCGCAGCCATGCCAAAGAATACAGCCCCGTGAAGCCGCACTGATCGGCGGCGTCAGCTATCCTGCTGAAGTCTGAGCAGAGATAAAGTTTGCATGTCCCAAACTGAACAAGACAGTGAGCCTGGTCTGCTGGCAACAAGTGACTGCCGTCGACTAAAAATTTCAAAATTTCACAAACCTATTGATCCGAGACGTTGGTTGCAAAATAAAAGTGGAATGAAGGTGCAAAGAAGCATTTAATGAAAACAAGTGCATGGCAAAAATTGTGTTTTTCCGAACTGCATAAAATTGTGAAGAGAGGTCAGGCCTTTTTTGACGGGGCTCGCCCCGTTAGGCTTTGGAGGCTCAATGACACCAAAACAACTTCAGCGCAAGCAAATCGTCTATCGCTCCACCCAGTTGCGAATTACTTTTTAGAGCTGCTGGAGCGAATAAAGTACTATGACCATTCCGTTGACGGTTGCCGCCCCTAAACGGCAGCTATTCCACTTTCCACGACCGCCACCATATCTCTACTGTCGCCATTCCGCTGGCGGTTGTCGCCCCTTTACCACGGCCATTCCGCATGCCGCGTCACCACGACCACTTATTCACGCCACTTGGCCAGATGCTGCCCAGAGGCCACAAGTCTCCAACGGCGGGGACTCTGAGTCCTGCTCCTCTCCCGATCGGCAAGGCCCGGTGCCGAGGGGTACCGACGCGGGCAGGTTTGGGTTAAGCACCAACCAAGTGCTAACCGGAACTCTCACGCTGTTCCAAGCGGCCAGGTAGCGGCAATGCCACGAGCGTTGACCGGGAATTGAACCAGGATGGCTGAATCTAGAGGCAAGGAACTTCCCCAAAAGACCAGAATGCCCCCGGGGGACACCGACGCGACGGTCCGGCGCGCGCGGCAGACGCGGCGCGATCGCCGCCGCCCGACAGAGTTCGTCTCGCGCCGCTGCAGACGGTCCAACGAGCCAGTGTTTATTCTGGCGCTGCTGCTGACGCCCGGCCGTGGAGAGATGACGCCGCCGCCACTAGCCTAGGCGCCGGAACCATGGGCTGAAGGTGACCGGCTGACAGCCAGGGGTTCATGGCGGTCCCATAGAGACACCGCGAAAGGGGGATCGCTGTCACAGACGTCCGGGCGCCAGTCGCCGGTTGCTGCCGCCAGGGCCAGCTTCGACCCCACCAAAACAGTTGTGTGATGAGCTGTTTGCTTCAGCTTTAGATAAGGGACACAACTCGAAAAGGGATATTAATCAAGAGCCATAACATAAATGTCATGGATCCATTTTGCCAACATCATATTTTGCGAATAAAGGCTGATGCTTTTTACGACATGTTATCATAGTCGTGATGGCAAATAAAACAAGTAGTTTGCTCAGCTGTCTAGCAGTACCGGCGTTGTTGCCGTGTGACGGTCAGGGTTGGCGTCGAGTCAGCAAGGTCGGCAGCCGCGCCGGTCAACGCCCGACCAGCCCCCAGACGCCCGGTGCGATCGGACCGACAGAACACCGATCGCGTGTCACCGGCCGCGCTGACGTCTGCCAGCGTCGCGTGTCGCGAGCTCGGCGTCTGAGGCTCGCCTACAAACGCCTCAATTTTTATCGAGACTCGGCTTGGAAGTTTGTTGGTTAGAGAGCTCAACAAGATTTTAGCCGAAGAGTTTCCCGTGCCCACAGATAGGTGTTGCTTAATGCATGCATTTTGGTGGCAAAGCCTGAACGACTTCCTTTATTCATCCACTTTTTATTGAGTGTTGCGATTTAGGTACTATTTTTTCTGGGTAAAAGATGTATAGGTCATTTTTTGGCCGGGACACTCGTCAATATCAAATATTGAGTGACTGCTCAAACCAAAAGGATTCATTATCACAAAATTAGCTGACAACCTCCAGTATAAATTGCGCGAAGCGGCGGCCCCGCTGTGTTGTCAGAAACAGTCAGTCGTCTGTCAAACCTCCGCGCACTTGGCGCCCCGCCGGTGTCTACGCTGACATGTCTAGACCGGAGGAAAAGCAGACTCGCATCACCAAGCTGCAAAACCAGCATCATGGTCCCCTGCAAGCTGCATGTTGCACACGGGGAACATGATAATCCAGTACAGATTCTGCAATGACATAGACGTCTGGAGATTGCAATCAATAGGATGTTTTCTTAGGCATAGCATATCGGAAAACACTGACATATCCAAGAGTGCCAACCTTGTTGAAAAGCATCTCGTCTATAGTGACTGCAACAGTATCCATTGAAGTAAGTGGAACATAAGCAGCAGACCAGCCGCTTCTGTTTATTGTTTACATCATATCCATAGTCCACCCAAAGTTGCAGCAGCTGCAGCATACTCAAGGTTATAGGCCACTCGAAACATATCAGGGCAATTCTAGGCTTATCCAGTCATAAATATACAGCAAAAGGCATTGAAAGCGGACCATACACGGAGTACTTCGTTATTAGCACAGCAGTCCGCAAAACGTCTTTGCGTCTGCTCTAAACCGCAGGGCGGCTTTTCTTGTCAAGCACAGACGATTTTGGGCAAAATGATATTCATAGCCGAGGATAATAATTGGTTGATTAGCATCATCCCTGATCGCTTCGCATTGCGACCACACCTTTAAATCATCTGTCAACTCCAATGGAAAATCTGATGTGAGAGTTCCATACCACCCACCTAGTGTGACAATTGGACGGAAATGCAGAGTGCCACCATGCCAACACTGAACACTCATCCGATTACCATGCGAAGTTTGGAAGGATCACTGGATCTACATCCCCCGAGCCCCTGTCGCTGAGCCATGCCTACAGACCAGTTGATCGCAGTACCACAAGGCTGCACGTATAGGGATTGGCAGCAGTCCCGCCCGCGCGGTGTCGCGCGGAACCGAACACGGTCATCGGCGCCGTCGCGGAGAGTGTCGCAGCTGGACTGTGGCCGCAGCTCTCTTCGAGTACCCCTCCTCCCACGGTGTGATACACAGGGCGCCCGTCACGGGCAGTGTTGCAGCTGGACTGTCACCGCGGCCCTGTCCCGAGCTCCCGTCAGCTGGACTGCTACCGCGTCCCTATCCTGTCCTCCCACGGTGCTCAGTTGCCGTGCAGGTGCGATTCACTCGGCCGCAGACCCTCCGCAGCTGAGACAGCATGCCGTGGTGCCGCTGTTTGTGGTACACGCGACTCCAAAACATGGGGCCGGCCTCGCCAGTGGTCGGTGGTCGGCATTGGAGCGTCTGCAAATAACAATCAACAACGGACAGACCCCACTGCCACACCCCTATACCGACTCGCCTTCACTGTCCGATAATATTGCTTTCAATATTTTCAATGTTTCGTCATCAGCTCATCCCGTGATATCACGGATAAGCTCCCTCAGCGCACCCCACTTGTGGAAGGAACATAGGTGCTCAAGGTGCAAATGCTCGATAAAATGCTGCTCATCAAATGCATCAACGGTAACGTGTTTGTAGCTGGAAAACAGCCTTGCAGTCAAACACACCAAGGAGCTTACATTTGCTAGTCAAGTGGCTTAAGCGGCTTCGACAGTGGCCATCTCGTGTCCCGTCCTGCAATATTTAGCATAGGATGCTCAATCAGTGACTCATGGGTGAGATCCCGCCCCGAACTTGGGCCCGGCCTGTGGGCGCAGGCTGCTAAGTCTGAGTCAATGGCCAGCTTCGCCCAGTGCTGCGTATAAGGCTTTGTCAACCTCTGATGGCCGCCCACCAGCGGGCCCGCCGAGTGGCTCCTCAACTGTATGGAGGGGTCACAGACATCCGGGACCTCAGCCGACGGAGGTAACGGAAATCCGGGACCTCAGCCGCCAGAGGTTATGGAAATCCGGATCTCAGCCGCCCCAGGTTACGGAAATCCGGGACCTCAGCCGCCAGAGGTTACGGAAATCCGGGACCTCAGCCGCCTCAGGTTATGGAAATCGGGACCTCAGCCGCCAGAGGTTACGGAAATCCGGGGCCTCAGCCGCCAGATCAAAACAGAACAGACGAATCGCGCTGAGCCACATCTATTGATGGCAAATAACCGTGGCAATATCTTGGTTGGTTAGTTATGAAAACGCAAAGCCTCATGCCATATGTTATACCTCGAGGGGATCGACACCAGGTCCACCAGCCGACCATCGACAGGACGAAGCGCGAAAGAAACGTGTCTACATGCACCGATTATGACCCAGGTCGGAGAGAGAACGTTCGCGCCTAAGCATGGTCTGGTATTCCAGTTAGGGACGTTGGAAGGATGTTCTGTTGCGCCACGCCCCCGGCAAGGGCGGCCGGCCGGCGCTGATGGCCGATTTGGGGCCGATGAGTGGAGGACGGAGGACGCCCGAGCCTGCACGGACCCGCACCGGGGTGCGAAACTCGTGCCCCGGGGTGCACGGACAAGGCCGTCTCAGTGCCCAACGATTGGCCTTATCGATACCATTAACGCAACAGCAACCGGCCAACGTTAACGAGCATTCGCCTCCCGTCTATAAACGTTTGGCTCTAATTTATGGTAAAGTTTGCGAGATTTATGACTCGCTTGAATAAATTAGGAGACCTGCTAGGAGGCTGCCTTGAGCACCGCCGCCAGTCGGCGTCCGCGGGCTTCTATATCTGGCAGGCGATAAGCACAGTATAACGCTCATTAGAAGTTGCTTTGAACGGACGCCCGGCAGTGTTCCGGTCCAGCCCGGCCGCCCATGGTCGCAGTCGCTCGGTATTCAGGGCGCCAGGGTCATATCGTTAACTAGCATTAATTGATCACATGGGCCGCGGGGCTCCCTCAGTTCAGAGCTAGACATCAGCTCTGGACAGACGCTCCAGCCGGCTGCCAGACCAGATGGGCGCGCCCCAGCAGACGGGCTAGCAGCTCTGGGGCAGACAGGACGTCAATGAGGGAACACTGGCCAACACTGAATGGCATCACGTGCCTCGCACTAAGTGCACGAACCACGCACGGCGCGTGTGCAACGGATTGGTCGCAGAGGGGGGGGGGGGGGACCGTGAAAGTCGGGTGTTGAAGGGGTCTGAGCCGCGAATTTTACACCCACCAGAAATTCTGTGCTCAATGCTCATCAACTGTCCAAGGTATGTTGAATGATAACCTACCCTCCTCGTTACATTTTATATGAACGCCTATGCCGTATATTACCGTAATTGTTCTCCAGACACATTCCATTCGCTTAACTTCGGGGCATATGATCAAAATGTTATTCTCATGGCAGACAATAATGGCCAAAACATTGCATGAAGCCATGCCGAAGGACAGCAAACGCTTTGAAAATGCCTTTCTGACAGAACAATCGGCTCAGTCCTTCAATCGGTCGCGTTTTAACGTCACCTGAAAAAGTGTGACCCGCTCCGGCGACGACCGAGGTCACTGGTGTAGCGGCCCGACACCGGAGCACTGCTGTGGTCGACACCGGACCTGTAGGGCCGCCGACATCGGAGTGGACCGGCGTGGCACCACACCCCCTCCCCCACCCACCCCCGACCACCGAAGGGGAGCAGTCCAGTTGGTGCAGAAGTCGGACCAACATTCCTAACGAGGCTGGGCGATCCTCCTTGGAGCAGCCCGCTAGCCTAGCTGAATTAAACCTTTCAAAGTGAAGAGATACGAGTGATGAAGCTCCTCAGTCCCACCGAGACGCGCCGGACTTCTTTCGTCTTTCTTTGATTTGAACGATGTTACCTACCGACAATGCAAGGACCATCCAATACTAGAAAACACATGCAGTTACAAACCATTTCCGGTTCCTCGTAAATCATTCCTCATCTTGTCTGCGGTAATTCGTCTAGAAAAAATAACCTGGTAACAGACGATGTCAGGATGTAAGCAGCAATCTTTTGCCATCATTCCGCTGGGCGTCGTTTATTTTCTGTGACGAGAGAGTGCCGAACGCAGAGTTAGTCAGCTAGCAGTAGCCAAACGACTATTCCAGAGCTTCCGCTCGCCCCGTAATGAAGCGGTTCCCCCATGAGCCGGAACCAGAGGAAACAAACACGGTTGCCAGTCCCCCAGTTCAGTTATAGCAGCGGTGGCGGCGGTGGCGGCGGCGGTGGCGATGGAGGCGGTGGTGGCGGCGGCGGCGATGACGATAGAGGTGGTGGTGGCGGCGGTGGCGGCGATCCGCTCCCCACAGGCCTAGTTAGTGTTGTTAATAAACGATACCTTTCCGGGCTGCCCCAGGCTGTTTGCCATTACTGGTAAACACATAGCCCATTACGGGTCATCATAGGTTCAGTTCACTGATCAATGAACGCTCAAGTGGTTAGTAAAATCATTCCCTGTAGCAAAGATGCTTGCGATAGAGTGCAGAACATAACATTAACAAATTAACTTTGTTGGTAATGTAGACATAAGTCCATGGCTGCAGATTGCAGAAGGCATTCCATCGCCATTCTGTGCCAGATTTTGTCATAAAACAGCCCATGATTAATAAACAAAATCGTAGCTTTTACGGTTTGACATGTAAAGGCCGTGTTACACTGCCGAATTTTGGCCACGACCCTGTCGCCGAATCACGTCGTGTAGGAAATCGGCGAACAGTTCACCGACAGAGGCGAACAGTTCGCCGACAGACCCCGATTTGCAGAAAACGGGTGGGGGGCCCCCCTAATCGTGCGCGGGTCGAAGCTGATCCATGATTCGGCGAACATCGCGAATGAATGGCGAATCTGTTGCGAATAGTCGGCGATGCCTTGGCAACAAGTCGACGCACGCAGCGACATGTAGGCGGCGACTCGGCGACTGTTAGGCGATCATGTTCGTTTATCATAAATTCGGCGAACGGCCACGAAATTTTCATTTTTCATGAAATATTCGTGGCGGTCGTGACGAACCGTAAAAGTCGCGCGGTGGACACCGACTGGTCTGCGAAATGCCAAGACCGTGGAAGAAAGATCCCGAATCGGTCGGCGACATAGGATGACTTGCATATTCGTGCACATTCGTGTACCAAAATTCGGCAGTGTAACAAGGGCTTAAATCGTCTGGGCCGAAGTCACCGCCCACGCGCGTGTTTGACGAAGTCGGCCGTGTGTGAACTCAAACCCGAACGGGAGATTACCTAAACTTGGCGTAAACGTGCGCCAACATAAACCAAACGTCAACCGTGTGTATACAGGGGTGTCAGACAGGAGCAACAGAATATGTTTCAGTTAACCCACTTCATAGGTGTCGTCATGATGTTGTTTGTTATGCATCTTACGACCTAATGCATCCTATGACAAATGCCCATTATGACAGCAACAAGAAAAAAGACACGATCACCTGGAATAAGTTGAGAGCACAAATTAAGAGCAACAGATAATTCCCGCAACTTTATGAAACACGCGAAGCTGTTTAAATGGAAATAGTTCAAGTAAAGATGATGTCACGACCTTTTCCATCGACTTTGAATTTCTGTTGATCAAAAAGCTGATATTCTATCGTAAACACTAAACATTTACGGTACTGTGTGACACGATAGGTATGCGCAAGAATTGTGGCTATCTCCTAACAGAAACAAAACGGGCCCCCGTTCCTCGAACTCGATCGCAATGTATACTGGGAGGGCAGTTGACCCGTCTCAGCATGCCGATGTAGGGGACGCGATCAACATATCGCCTGCAAATGCGGCGGACTTCTCCCGAACATCCCAGTCCAGACATTGGCGCCTGCAGGCTGAAGACGAGTGAATGGACGTGTGATTATGAGGCGCCAGGCTGCGGCCGGCACAACCCGCCTCTCTTGCACGGCACAAAGCAGACTGTCAGGTGAGACAGCCCTGCCGAGCAATTTACCGCAGGAACAGGGTGTCTGGCGCGCTCCAAGGAATCCCCCGAAGGCAAACTCCACAGCGAGGTCAGGCTGCGCAGAGAAGTTCGTTGGGAGGGTGCTTCAAAGACTGTTTTGACACAAGAATCCGTGGTGTTTTTTTCCAGGGGAAGGTTTTCAGCCCCATGGGATTCCCGGTGCTGTTCTAGCATCAGATGCGGTAAGCTGATGGAGCCCGGCGCATTGCACCGCAACCAGCTTCACCGGAAGCAGAGTCTGGTCTCTAATGTGATCCATCCAGTCAGCTGGCCAGGACTCAGGTGAGCAGTGGATGATCTACTTCATGACCTAACCAGTCGGGTGTGTCAGGCGTGCAGTGTAATGTCGAATGTGACTCGGCCGGGCGCCGAGCGAAGGGGAAGGCCCGGATGGCCGCCCCCTTTGTCGGAGCTCGCAACGGGGGACAGAACTGCTTTCTATCAATCTGATGATTTTCTGATGCAATATCCAAAGGGAAGATATGAGTTACTTTGATATGAATTACGGGAATCCTTTGACGTAAGTATCACATTCAGGTAATTATACGTAATGTGATGTGTTCTGCATTCTTTCTCTCTGCATAAGGTAGGTATAAGGAGCTTTGGTATGCTACATAAGTTGCATTTGTACTTGTATCAGTGGGGCATTCCACGATAGATCGTACCAGGCCCGTCACCCTCATCTCTCAGATTTTAATGAAAATCGGTCCTAGGGGTAATCATAGGCCCCAAAGACGCCTGGCAAAATATTAGACTTTTCAGATCAATACTTTTTGAGTTATATTGCATTACATTTTTTTAACTTCGGTATGTAACGGTGAGTTTGATGGCCTATAACTCAAGAACGGGTAAAGCAACCAACAAAAAGTAAACAACACTAAGCTTGCGATGAATCAAAAATTAATATTACTTTTAAAAAATTCCAAAGAAAAAATTTCATTGTTGAGCAAAAACCTTAATCTTTTTTCATTTGCCTCTAATGACTTTTGGGACCAAAATTTTTCACATTTTTATTTTTTCAAATTAATCTTCATGTCATTGCAAATCGACATGCAAAAAATTAGAAAGGTGTTCTTTCTATAAGTTCCTCATTTTCCCGCAAACAAAATGGGTTTCGGAGGGGTTGATACGACCCCAGCACGCCGTTTCGCTTCTAATAGAGCTAGAGCCTCGCGGAAAAAACGAGCGTGTGTGCCGTTACAAGTCGCAGCGATTGGTACCCCATTTTAAGGTCTCAGGTTAACCGGTAGCGTCTGAGGTCAGGTCACGTGACTGAAAATACGGGTTCGGTTTTTAGTAAATAACTTCGCAAAAAATGGCCGCAGAGCCGCGATTTTGGCATCATTGTGTTCGCCTAGCTCAGGTGCATCGAATGGTATACTTTTTGCTAGGGTGAGGTCAACTTAAGTAGTTGACCTCGGGTCAAGGTCAGGTCAGAGCCCCTCAGGTCACGAAGCTGGGCAAAGGGTATCATATGGCATATCATTCGATTCGGAAGGTCTTACCGAGTCCATTGGTGGCTTTCCCGACTCTCTAGCTCCATTTGATCGGGAGTTATTGACGAAAAACTCGTACGACCCTAGTGACGTCATAAATGACGTCACGCAAGGTTAACAATGCAAATGTAAAGCATTGGACTTTGCAAGAAGTGCATGAAATCACGATACCATGTACGTGGGATAGTTTTAGATCATTCTCGGCGCCAAAATAACAGTTTTTATATTTCCCCATTGATTTATAACAGTGATGTCACGTGACCGACCTGACCTCATGTACCCTTGAAAAATTCCCAGATAGGGGAAGGTGGGGTAAGACGGACCAGCTAAGGTTTGAGGCCGCATATCTTGCTACACTGCTCTCGTAATTCATATTATTTATAGTCTTCGGAATGCTCAATCCTTCCTCTGTTGATATGTGTAAAGACTAAATTTCAAATTAAAGACATCTAGGTGGTGGATGCTCTTAAAGAGGGACATGTCAAAAACTCAGACAAGAAAAAACGTGGGGTAAGACGGACCACCCAGCAGTGCCTGCTATCCGTTCATGTGTGTTACACTTCTGCTCTGTACTCTTGTAAGAAAAAGTAACCAGAATGGTAAAATAACAAAATGAGCCTTTATTCTTTACTCATGTGTGATGGAAGTGCAGCTAAAAGCTGGGAACATGTGTGTTGATTGTCGTTTGGCATGAATGCATGCTAACTGAACACTTGCATGCATGGCTCACATGCAACAAAGACTCCTTCCTGAAAAAATTTGCTTACTTAAGCTTGTGTCAATGTTTTGGGAAAGAACTTTCCATATGCAGGGTACAATGGACCACCACAGGGTAAGATGGAACACAGTGGTCCGTCTTGCCCCAAATCTAAATTCTGTCATTATCATGACGTATATGTCAAATAGCCCAACATTGCAAAACCTTGCCTTTCCTAAAGTGTGACTATAACTAAGTTTATAACTTTGTTCTACACAGTTAATTGCAAAATAGACACTAATCATGCCAGAAAGGCGCCGTAATTGAATCACCCGTAGACCTCTTATATTAGATCGGTTTGACGAAAAACAACATTTTTCTCAATAACTCAAAAGCTATGCATCCTAGCAGCATGAGCTCAAGGTGGCCATTGTTATGAAGGAAAACAAACATAGTGAGTGCATAAAGCAGTAGATACCAGCAGCGGTTCAGCCGGGAGGGCTGGTGGTCCGTCTTGCCCCGCTGGGCCGTCTTACCCCACCTTCCCCTATACAAGTTGTGAGACCTCTGGAGGACACCATGTATGCGTCCTGTAACTTTCATCTCGGACAGCTATGGTCATTGGCGTCCAAAACAATGTCAGAACCAAACAGCCTTTTTCACCCTCGCGCTTATAGGAAAGAGGGTTGAATGAACCCTCTTTTCACTTTTTTTCAGATGACTCAGACTTGAATTGAAATTTCAGTAACCCGTGATCTCACTAGGCAGCTTTACCACGCCATTTGTAAGCTCCCCTCCCGAAATAACTATTCGAAACCGTTATCGTGACGTAAAATAAATACATTTATAGAAAGAACACCTTCCTAATTTTTTGCATACTTCTTAACAATGAGCCAAATGTTTTTTTAAAGAAATAAAAATTCCAAAAAATTTGGTCCCAAAGTCCAAAAAATACAAATGAAAGAAAACTCGATATGTCATATATCAAAAATAGCGTATTTTTCGAAATTTCAAAAATACATATTAATCTCTGTTTCATTGCAAGTTCAATGTTATATAACATTTGGCATTTGAATAATCCGTCTTAGAGTTACAGCCCGCCAAACTTAGCGCTGCAAAGCAAGATCCAAAAAATGTTATACACCATAACTCAAAAAATACTTATCTGATAAGCCTGAAATTGTTACAGGTGGATTCAGAGCCCCTGATTACCCCTGAGACCAATTCTCGTCAAATTCCGAGAGATGAGGGTGTCAAATTGGAAAAAAGTGGTACGATCTATCGTGGAATGCCCCAGTATTTACATCCCACTTCTTTAATCCGATCGGATTCCGTGACTTTAGGTACTTAAGATGACGTAATGATGAAATGATCCATGATCCTATAAAGTAACCCATTGTAAGCCTGCAACTGTAGAGAGCATCAAGAAGTAGTATTACGAATATGAAGTGCTCTGAAATGGCAAGCACATTAAGATCCATAGACGACATCGTGTCTGGTGGAGAACTCGCGTGCCCAATCGGTATCGTGCGACGTGCAAACTTTGAGAGCACGTGTCAGTCCATTTGCGGCATCCAGACCTACATTGTTGACTGCGAGCCGTGAGCAGGGTGCACTGACCAGCCGCGGCGTCCCTATCGGCTCACGGTGCCGACAGGGTGACCAGGTGGGTGGCGGTGCCGCTGCAATGCACAAAACTCAATCCAATGTGATGTATACCGCAGGGAAGCGCCTGCTGTCAACCCACCCTTTGCACCTGCTCGGATCGGGCAGCACCAGTAAGGTGCCAAACGGAGCGGTATGGCCATACATGGGAGGATTACTCCAGCGTTGAAGGCAGTGACTGACTGTCGCTGGGCTGGTGCTAGTGCCCCGCTGGGTCAGTGTTAATGCCGTGCTGCTCCGACCGTTCTGCCGGTCACGCCGAACAACCCCACCGCCGGCAGGCAGACAGACAGACAGACAGAGTCGAGAGACAGGGTGGCCGCCGCGGCCAGACAGCCAGGTGGCCCCGCGCCGCGCCAGTCATCCGGCGGCATCGCGGTGGTCGGCAATCTCAGACAGGGTCACCGTTCGAGCAGACTGGAGCTCTGCGACACGTCCCAGGGCTGAGCTGCATGTATAAGCTGTAATGGACACTGAACAGTGAACAGTGAAGAGGCCAGATTTGAGATTGCATACTGTGGGCAGTCCAGACTGCCTCAGAGAGCAGCCACAGCAGCCTAGAACTGTATTATTCCCTGCCATACTATTGCAGCCAGACCACTGACCAGCCTGTCATTCAGATTGCTCTCCAAATCAGATTGATTCAGACATATCAGTCTGTTACATATAACTCTCCTCAGAAGACTGTTCTGGAAAGATCAGTCTGTCAAGTACCAAGATAAAAGCTATCCTAATTCCAAGGCCACCTCTATTGTCCATAGCGGCGTTCCGTCAAGACATTGCACCTCTTGCTGGACGACTTCTGCGCAACATGGCTGGTTCAATTTTATATGCAAGTCGCGCACTGGGGCCCCGGAAAGGAGCGATCCGAACTGCATTTTCAACTGATTAAGTGCCCGTGGATTACAGTCGAATATGCATCGCATTTCTTCTCAATCGAGTCCAGATAAAGCTCCGATGAAGACTGCATTTGGCTTTTGACAATGCGCACAACGGAAGGGTACCCAAATCAATCAGACCCTGGAAGTCCTGATAGCTATCAAGCTCCACAATTCCACATACCCTGCCGTAGGCTACCGGAAGTTACCTGCCCAAAGTTACCATACCCGATTAGGCCGGCTGGAGTCCAGCCGGCGACTCTGGTGGTGTCGTGACTGGCTCACTGGCCCCTGCGGCGGCCGCTCGGCACTGACCGCGGCTCGCCGCCCGGCTCCCCTCCCCTCAGGATCAGTGGCACCCCACTGAGATCAAATTTGCCCAGCTGGTGCACGAGCGGTGCACGAGCGGTGCACGGGCGCGCAGCAAGCGCCGCATAGCAGCACACCGCTTCATGGCCGGTCGGCCGCCGCCGCTGTCAGGTGATCGGGCAAATACGGCGGCCAGAGACGGGTTCGGGGGAGAAGGCAAACAATGTCTGTCCGTCGCAGATCGGTGGCCGGACGAGCGGACAAACACTGCTGAGGTGCACTGCCGCGCTGGCTGCTGTAGGTCCGTCAGCTCAGGCCTCAGTCAGACAGACGCGTCGGTGACTTCTGGTGTCATTGGGAGAGGCGCGGAGAGGGCCGAGGAGCTCTGGTCGCTGGCAGAAGAGTTCGGAGTCGTCCTTGATCGGTCGAACACGGTGTCAAACAGACTGGAGATGGGGTGAATCACCCGACAATGGAGGGCTGTCTGGGTAAAGCAAATCTGAAAGCGGCTGGCGTTGCTCTTTGAGTGACTCAGAGATCAGGAATTCAACATTAGAGGTTGAAGATAAAAGATTTTAGACTGGAGACTGGAGAGTAAGAGTAAGAAGAGAGAGAGAGAGAGAGAGAGAGAGAGAGAGAGAGAGAGAGAGAGAGAGAGAGAGAGAGAGAGAGAGAGAGAGAGAGAGGGAGAGAGAGAGAGAGAGAGAGAGAGAGAGAGAGGGGGGGGGGGGGTCGAGGGAGGGAGCGAAAGATGAAGATAGTAGGAGGCGCCCTGTTGGATACCAATCTGACCTCAGCCACTCCAGCACTCCACGTCAGCCAGCCATTCTGACCTCAGCCCTTAACTGCCCCAGCGCTCGCCTGTCAGCCCGAGCCATTCTGACCTCAGCTGCCCCAGCGCTCCCTGTCAGCCATTCTGACCTCAGCTACATCAGTCGTCGGCGGCTGAGTCAGAGATCTGATCTGGCTGGCAGGAGGGTGGGTCGGCCTGCTGGAACCATCGGCTGCAGACTGTCTGTCGACACTGGCGGCGACAGACCCGTGGCAACGCGCCCACGTCTCGCCGGCTGTCGAGAGACCGCTTATATTTCAATGACGTAGCAGCGGTAGAATACGTTATCTTGGTGAATGACCCGTTACCACCCTAACTTCTTTTAAATTACTTCGTTTGAATCTACTTTACGAGCGTGCCAGCCTTGCTCCTAATAAACAGCGCTTGGCTACCAACGTTGGTCATTTTACGAGAGCATCGATAACCGTGTTACGTCTGACTATTTAATATGACACACGACGGTCTGATTACGTCACGGGTTGAAACCTTGACCCAGAAATGGGCGGCAGCGTCGCAGAGGAGCCTGGCCCGCGGCCCTCCAGACGCTCACTCATATCCCGACCCCCGGCGGGCCGAGACCGCTCACCTCCGGACACGGAGACCGTTGTTTGGTCTCGGTGGACCGTGGGAGGATCTTGTGTGGGAACTGGCGCACATCCCAGTTTCAGCACGGCGGCTCGAAGCCACTCTCACCACACTCAGTGGACAGACGCTGAGGAGTTAATCAGAATCTATCCGAGCAGTTACCAGTCATAATCCCAGTCTAACGCCATGTCCGATGATTGATCGCATTCGATCCACCAAACACAGACCATATCCTGCTCAGATGGAACCCAGAAACTGCTGATTACCGCGGGGAGAGCCGCCACTCATTCAGAGCCAGCCGAATGTCACCATGAGAAGAATTATAGCTGGATGTGGAATCTTCTCTTAGTATCTTGCAAACTCCCCTGGAGTTCATGTGAGAGAGGAAGGAGCAGGCTACGAGGCTAGTCCATCCAGGCTGCCAGGATTAAACCCGAGCACTCAGTGTGCGTATCGTCCAGGAGGCCTGTGACCGGTACAGCCACGCCGGACTCTAGCAGCGGGCAGTCGTGACCACTCGATTTGACCCCACAGCGGGCACGGCGCACGTAAGATGCATCACTCCCACCTCGACTGACATGAATAATGGATAACAGGTCAGCACAATATGTTAACGGACTTTCATCGGTGGCCTGGGACATATTTCCGACTTGTAGCTTGACGCGAGTAGTAGTCAGACTGCGCGGAGCCACCGTGAAATTCACGGCGCTGGAGTCAAGTGGTCATAACTCATAACCCTAAAATGAAGACGATATTAGTCAAAGAAGTCTTGTTACATAGGAGCTGGCCAGCGCCGTGCCCCAAGCATTCACCCTAAACCAGTGCCATACTCCATCACTTCTTCCGCCTATCATCCATCCTACACAACCTTCCTATTAAATCCCTGTACCACTTCCGGTTTGATCATCACACCTTCGCTATGCCACCGTCACACCTTCTCATACTCCTCTCCATTCCGGTCACACCCCCACCGCTCGCGCCCGGCGCAGAATGAAGCCGTCTGACGGAGACCGCTGGCGGCGCACCCTCTGTCGTCGGCCTCTCGGTCGGTCGGTGCCATCGGTCTTACCGGCCCGACCCGGCGTGTCCGACCGCCTCCGAGGCAGCCGCTCCATCATCGCGCCGCCGCTGCTGCCGTCCGCACCCCGGTCAAACGACGGGCCGGCCACCAGACGGCCGCTGCTGCCGTCCGCACCCCGGTCAAACGCCGGGCGACCCGCGCCGCGCGCAGATTGCCCGAGCACCTCAGGACACCTGCTCCGATCATCTGTGAGACGCAGCGCAAACGTCGGCAGCACAGGCAGTCGGCGTTTTCATCGACCGAAAGTTCCGCACGAGGCTTTTCAGACAGATATCCACAGCAGCTGGGCATGCAGAGGGTATGTAGAAGCCGTAAACTTCATAGTTTCCATGACGGCACGAAGGCCCGCAGCGATGAGGATCCTTTTAACGACCGCCAAGTTAGGAGTAAATTGAAGCCATTGCCGGCGGAGGGGCGGCGTCCACCCACCCTTCTGCTGCCGGGCGCTGTGTGTCGGCTTCCGTAGCTGACTGAGATCGAGGTGCAGTCTACATAGGGTCATCAGAGCCAGGCGCCGCCGGAAGCAAAGCCGTCCTCTCCCGAAAACGCAGCTTCTTGTGAGCAATCCGTCTAATCGGACTATGATCATGACTAGAAGACTGGGCCACTAAGGAGACTCCTATGGAATGGCAATAGCCAGCTCCGTTTTGTGCGGAAGGTCTTTGGATCAAAACAAACTTTCGGAAGTCTTTTTCGACCAGATTCAACCCAGCAAATGGCCATAAACAGGTGCGGCTCGTTTGCTCGGTTACGGGGATTACGGCAGAGCTCGGTCGTGCTGTGCCAGCCAGCGCCCCCGGCTGTACGGACACGAGCCTGATCCGCCTCTAAACAGATTCTTTGGTCCGGTGGCATGTCTAGAGGGCACAACCTCGCTTTATGCCTCAGAGACCGGGATAGCCTCAGCGTGTGTACCTGTGCCACCTGGGGTCAATGACAAGAAAGATGGAGATCGGGGCTGCCTCGTCTGGCGGTGCCGAACAATCCTTGTCACTGCCGTGTTCTCTTGAAATGTGTACTTGCAAAACACAGTGTGCTTGACTGCAACTAAGCAAACAACATAGACCAGACATCTCTTCTTTCAATGCTCGTCCTCAGCTGCAGACAATGTTATGTTAAACTCTACTGTGGTAGTGCACCTGAAGTATACAGTGGCGGATCCAGGGGGGGGGGGGCAAAATGGGCATTTGCCCCCCAAACGGCATAATTTTAACATTACGCCTATGGACGAGGCATGGAAAGAATCGATAAATTGTTATGGTTTGCCCCCCCCCCCAAACCTCTGAGCTGGATCCGCCTCTGGAAGTATACATGAGTACTCTCAACGGTATAGCGCAAATACGGCAACGAGTGCGCGTTTACTTGCTCGGTCATTGCCTTTATCTATACGACCATCATTGCTCAATGTTAGACCTAACAATGCCACTGCATTTGCATTGAAATATGAAGATGATGAAGATGACATCAAATAACGTACCTACGTAGTCACCCTTAAGACGACAAGGACCTCACCCATTCTGAGGAGTAGTCGGAGGGACCACACTTAGACGGACAGGTGATGTAAGCGGAACGGTCCGGTGGCGCGCCTTTCTAGAGAAGGAATAATGCAAACTACGAGAAAACAATGAAAAACATCGGCTTCTTGCAACGGAAAGCTTTCGGGAAACAATGTCACATAAATTTATTGCCTACCAAAAGATTGCCACTAGCCACAACCGAAGTGAAGTTGGATTTCTTTTCTAAAGGCCGTTTTTTGAAGATGCTTTATCCCACTTTTTCTGTTCCATTGTTCATACTTATCCCTGCCAGATGCAGCGAAGCCTGTGATAATTATAACCTGTTCCTCCTGTCACCATGTCGGCGCGGACAGCCATAAATAAAACCCCTCCGTCCGGGGCTCGGGCTGGACGCGATTGTCTGCGATACGCCACCGCTGCCTGATTCAGCAGTGAGTTACGGCTCCAGCCGGCGACAGACCACTGCCCGTGGGAGTCCAGGAGCCCACGGAGCTGCTAGTTGTGTCAGAAACCGGCTGATAGAGCGCACACCGCACGGCGCCGCGCTCTATTTGAGTTGGCAGGGAGCGGAAAAATGAGCAGCGCAGGCGCAGGAGGACGCGCTAGGAATTGGCCGACCAGGAAGCAGCGTCGTGACCGAACAGGAGGCACGCTGGAGGGGGCTGGCGAGAGAGGCTGGGGAGAGACTGGTGAGGGAAGCTGGTGAGAGGACTGAGGAGGTAGACTGGTGAGAGGTCGGTTACAGGGGCAATGCCACAGGCTAGGGTCGAGATCGAACAGCATCAGCTAGAATCAGATCCTAATCAAACTTCAACGGGCTTGTTCTTATTACACCCACAGTGAATAATGTACATAAATAAGTACACCTAGCTAATCGTACACAACCCAACATACAAAACCAATGAGGCTTCTGGGAAGGGCAGCATAACCAGTAACGCAATCAACCGAATTCAGTCATCCGAGTTCAGCAATTTATGGTTGAGCAACTCTGGTACGAACCTCTCCTTGGTTGACATATAGACATTCAACATGAATGCATGACGCAGCCAAACATTGCCGAGGACCTCACAGGGAGATATCACAAGGGACCGCAGTGACAGTCACGGTCGGCCGCCAAACAGGTCAATGCACCGCCCCAGACAGTCTGCACCAGCGCGGCGGCGGGACACCGTCCGAGATCTGCAGAGCCAGCCCCGTGTCTCAGCCGCCGGCGCCGGTGACAGCGCGGGTCAGAGCACCGCCACGGGCCCTCGGCTTTCTGCCCAGAGTTCCTCGGCACTCTACACTCACTACAGTCTACACTCAGAAGCTACAGAAGCACTGTGCGGTGGTGCTCATTTTCTACATCGACTTCCTCGGCACTCATCCACACCCACACAGGCGCTGTGCAGACTGCAGGTCTTCATCTTCCTCCCACCGCAAGGACTTCGGAGCACAGTGTCTCCACTGTGCGCAGAACAGAGCCTCCTCTGCACCGATAGCGATGTGACCGCGCCTGGCACGGTGCCCGCGGCGGCCGCACGCGCAGCGCACACCGTCCCGCGGCACGTGGCCCGGACACCACCTGGAGGTCACTCACACCGCTCCCAACACGTCCGGCGGCGCCGCGCAGAGCGCGCACCGGAAGAAACTGGGCCAGCCTGCCAAACCCCTCAGACAGTGAGCGACCGACAGTAAATGTTTCTCAGAGTGTAGCTGTCTGTGTTCTGTCATCACCTGGTCTTGAGCTGTCAGCGCGCTGAGCAGCTCCTGGTACTCAGACTGCTGCAGCGACGACAGACACAATCACAACACGCTTCAGTCTCGGTAGGCCACTCGCTCTTCTGGTGTCATGAGGCCACCAGGAGGCGTTGACTTGCTATTCCGAGAGACCGATCGCCGATGAAGCTCGGCCCCGATTTGGTAAGTCTGAGTGCGGTGCAGGGCGGCGGCGCGGCGCTCGGCGACTGTCACCGTTTCAGGACAGAGAGCGGTGACCAGCGGACCAGACAGCCCCCTGCCCCCTCCAGCCCACTGGCAGGGCGCGCCGGGCGGCGGCTGTCCGACGGGTAAGCCCCCGCTCGGCTGATCCGGTGTGGTCCGGACTAAGCTGTCTGCGGCGGTGCCGGTAAAGGAAGGTGACGGGAGCGGCCGGACGCCCACCGGACCCGCGACGTTGGTAACAGACCTTTAGTGACAGACCTGCCCGCCGCTGGTGACAGACCAGACCGCAACAATAAAAAGGCCTGCCCTCAGTCGGACTGTCGTTAACCCTCGCCCGTATTGGTGTTTTTCCAGCCGCGAACGTATAAGGGGGGGGGGGGGGTCCGTTGGACCCCCCCCCCTTGCCGTTTCGCCCCTGATTGAGCTAGAGCTTCGCGGAAAATACGAGCGTGTTGCCCGTGACGAGAGGAAGCCGATGGTACCCAATTTTAAGGTCCTAGGTCATTGGTTGACCTTGCAGGTCAGGTCAGGTCAATGACTCCAAAGGCGGGAAAATCGGGACCTGTTAGAACGTCGTAAAGTGTGGCTGCTATGGGGTTTTTCGGGGTGCTGATCACGAATATCATGTTAGTTTTGATCACAGATGATGTCTTCATGTATTTAGGCCAGGTCGGGTCAAGTCAGGTCAGGTCAACCAGTAAGGGTATTCGTAGTAGGTGGCAACCGCCTCTGACAGCTTCGTAACATGTTACGAAGGCACCAAAACTACTTCGTAAATGTTCATATGGTTGCTAAATTCGAATTCAGCTCCAAAAACTGGCCTAGAAACATGTAAAACTCGAAAAAGTGAACCGAGGTCATCAAAGGTCAATGACCTGACCTGACCTTCAGGTGACCTTGACACCCACCCTAATGCATGGGAGCAACATCATATCACATATCACATGTTTGAACGCTTGAAACCACGAAAAGACTGCAAACGCGCGGCTAAAGCGAGCCGACATACGCCGAATCGCGATTCCAGCCAAACATGGTCTCGAAAAGTAGGTCACAGGTCAAAGGTCATTTGGGTCAGGGTCATGAAATTTTCAGGGTAGGTGTGAAATTGATGAACGCGAGGGTACTGAAAGTTTCGTCGCGATCGGCCGCTTTTTACGCAAGTTATTCGCGAAAAACCATGGGGGGGGGGTCCGTTCGACCCCCCCCCCCCTATACGGGCGAGGGTTAATGACAGACCAGACAGTCAGTGACAGACCAGACAGTCAGTGACAGACCAGACAGCCAGTGACAGACCTGCCCGTCGTTAATAGCAGACCTGGCTGCCGATAGTGACAGGCCTCCCCGCGATCTACACGGGCAGCTCGTCGGCGTAGCCCGTCGACCGGTCATGGCACTAGCCAAAAGCCCGCTAGTGATGCTTTGCTAACGGTTAGTCAAACTGATCTGCAGAGCCTTTACAGGGCACGGGGCACCTGGCTTAACGCCTCAACATATCATTCTGTAAGGAATGAATATCAAGCACGGTCATACTTGGTCATGCTTCACGAGATATGATTAATCCTTTTGCGGTGGCAGTAGTTCCGATGAATATTTGAGACAAGAAACTTTCAAGAAATTTTCCGCAGCCGTCACGGAAGATCAAAACTTATTCTAATAGTTGGATTATTGTGTCATTTTTGTTCTTGTGTCTTCATGTTCCTTGTCTCTTTCACGCTTTCGCGCTATAGTATTCCCTCACGGTAGTGAAGACCTCATGCAAATTTTGGCACATTTATGCCCCTATTTGGCTGTCCTGACCTGACTTGACATAGAACTAAACAACTTTCGGGACAGAAAGGCATCTTTTTATCACACGTATCCCAGTTTCCGACGGATCCAATGGGATCAAGAGCACAATCAGCGTTAATAATTAGGTTTGTGACATGGCCAGTTTTACCAAAAGAAAAATCGCCGGGTCCGATTTTCTTCATGCGTACGAGTCGCTCACAAGTATTACTTAACAACCCACTGGCGAATCCAGAGGATTGGCATTTGGGGTGCCCGAAATCGACCAAAATTCGCTGTTGTTCTAGGATAAACGAAAACTAAACAGCTTTTATGAGGGAAAGCATGCTTCAAACTGCACAGCAGTGCAGAAGGAATCGAAATCCGGTGAGTTTTAGGAATTTGGAGACACTTTTTGGGGGTATGCCCCTCAGCGTCCAAGGCCGCCTTTCTGGGCCTCCCATGGTGTAACAACCTCGCATTTCTGCAGGAATATATAACCGCTGATATGAAAACTTATAAGACTATGTTGGCCGACGCTTCATACGCCGGTGACTAGTTTCCCAGCCTGAATGGTGAAACTTGTCAGTGTCTTTGACGCTTAAAACGACTACATACAGCCGGCGACTTTTATGTTGGTAAAAATGGCCTATTGTGACCTGACCCCAGGTCACCAACTATTTATATATTTTGTCTAGCTCACATTCGTAATTTGACTTATCTCTAAAACTCTATAATCGATATTTGTGATATACGCCTGTTACATATAAACTTGTCATTAGGGTCAATAGGCACCATTGACCCTGCGAGGTCATGGGGGGTATCGAGAAGGGGGTAAATTCATTTATTTTTGCTTCAGATGTCAAACTTAGAAGGAAAAAGTGGGTACTGGAAATTTTGCACTTGTCTGTAAGCGCCCGGAAGCTATCGCAAAGAGTATGGGGGGGGGGGGGGTACTCCCCCGCGCCCGCGCGGGTCAAAGCTCATGCATGTATAGTTAATGAGCGCATTCACTTCACGCTCCAAGGCTATACCGACAGAGCTACTGAACGATGCACGATACGTCGAAACTCCTATCGACTGTCAAAAACGAATCCTTCAATGAATGTGTTTGTTTTCCTGTCTGAATCAAGGCGTTCTGCAAGCTATCGATTCTTGAGGCTTCGGCAGGGGCATTCACCGCTACAGCTTAGCCTCGTTGTTCGCAATCTCTCCCTCGTTTCACCTTAGTCACTTCACTAGGACGGTTATCAGCATGCAGTGCAAGCACAGGGAACTGCCCGTTCTATGGGTAAGCAGAAGGACGATAGCGGAGCTGGGCAAACACCGGCGGCGAGCGCTGCGCTCCGGCGGCGAGTGTGGCGCACTGGCGCGCCGGGGTCAGCTGAGCGGGCCGGCACCGGAGCCGCTCGAACACTCACCTCGAACTTGAACGCCTCGCAGTGGTGAGGCGCCACCGCCGGGTCGTCGTAGATCTTCAGGTCTTGCAGCGAACCCTTCAAGGCAAGCAGGCCCAGAAAGGTGAGCGCCAGACGCAGGAGGGACGTCATGGCTGGCGGTCCTGGTCAGGGAAGGAGCACACGTGCTCGATAGGGTAGTTAAGGACGGGGCGGCTCGGTAACGTACCGCCTTCAGAGACCACTGGTTAGCTCCCGGCGGTCACACCACCCTTACGGAGCTCCTGGGGCAGCTACACGCGCGCCGTGGCTGGCTGCGCGCAGGGCATACAGCGTGCAGCGTCTGCTCCCCTCCCGGCACAACCCTCCGGCCGCCAGCGCCGGCGCAGACTGAGCGGGCGCCGCCGCCGCCGTCCGCCTCCCGTCGGCGGGGTGGGCGGGGGCGGGGGCGGGGCGCCTACACACTGCCCGACCGGTCCGCCGCGCCGCCGCTGTCCAAACTCGGCCGCGATGGCACTGTAGGGTCGCAATGACCGCCCACATTTGGACGGTCAGTACTGCGCACAGGGGATGGGATGAATAGTGCAGTGCCGCTGTGCGTTTACCGCTGGTCATTCACCGCGCACCGAAACCTTCGGTCACACTAAGGCGCATACCTGGGTGTGCTGATTCAACTCCGGTCACACTGTCGCATACCTGGGTATGCTAATCACGGGCACCCTCCTTATTGAGTTTTGCGCCGTACTTATCTTACGAAGCCTCATACCATTACGAATTGTGTCGAAGTACTGGTGGATTGTAATCAACCAGTAATGGCGCAAACACCATTACCTGCTCTCTGGCAATACGGATGCGCTGACATACCTTCTACTCGGTATCATATTCTGATGGGAACAGTTCTCTTTTTGTTTTTGTCCGCTGTTTGACGTCTCTGGGTCAGTATTGGAGGAACGTTGGCCTGGGTCAACTGTTTGTTTTATGTCAAAGTTTTGTTTCAAAATTAGTTGCTTCATCTATTCAAGACTGGTCCAAAAGATGAAGAACATTGTGTCATGACACAAAAGGTACTGAGGATAAAGTCAAGGTTACACTACATAGTTATATCGCCAGGGAGGTTACAGAATCATTGCGGAATGATTTACAATGTAAAAAGTGTATAGGTACGCTTCGTAGCTTAGGTGACGGGCCAGGACAGACGAAGAATGGAAAGATGAGGCTCATTGAAATGTTTTGGTGGACTTCAGGTCAGCGTTGTAAGTTTCTTTGGAAGTCGTTGTATTCGATGACTTTTTTTTTCTAAAAAAGTTCAACTTTTATAGTGTGGTCAAATTCCCTCGTCAGGTAGATTCGATTCAATGGTCTGTGAATTTCATTTGCTTTCATTTCACTTTCTTAATTCTAGACAATTCAGTTAGACTCATTTAACCCGCGCCCTGCTGGGGGGGTGTTTGAACACCCCCCTTGTGGTTTTTCGCGAATATCTCAAAAACGGCGGCGCGGAGCGCCGCCGTTTTTGGTACACCTTATCATACATCAATTCTACACATGTTGTGAAAATTTCAGACCAAGGTCGTTCAAGGTCAGGTTACCAGGTCACTTGAAGTGACCTCACCTCATAAAAAGTTTCAATGTCTGTCATAGCTACACCGAGTGACCGATCGCTTTGAAACTTTCAGCGATTGCTAAGAGCAATAGAATGTAAAAAACGTATATCTCAGAATTTTGATATCGATGACCTAAGGTCAGGTCAATTTTGCGACCTCCCCATTATAAGTCAATGGGAGAAAATTGAAATGCGCCTCTTTTGGACGAAAGACATTATAAACACTCCCAAACACTGAATTACAAGTGTTTTAGACACACTGAACATGAAAATGGTGTCCGTGACCCCTGTTTATGCCCTGAGGTCATCTTAGGTCACGAATGGTATTTAACAGTTTTTCGCAAATAACTTTTGATAGAGGCATGCTAGAGCGATGAAAACGCCTTAGATGTGTTCAGCTCGACGATACGGATCGACTGATATGCAACATGACCCTTTCCGGTCAGGTCATGACCTTGACCTGAGGTCAAATTTTCAAGTTGACCTTTCAAGGTCAAGTTATAGTTCATTCGATGCGTCTTGACGAGAGGAACACCATGCCGGTAAAAGTAAGCTCGTACAAGGCTTGGGTCAAAAGTTATTGCAGAAAAACTGTTTCCGAAAAATCGGCTATTTTTGCAGTTTTTGCCCCCTGCAGGCAAAACCGTTGACGTTAGGTCAAATCTGAGAGACTACTCAGAAAGGGCGTTAATAGGGCTATCGAATGCGCTTTTCCGCGGCGCTGTAGCTCTATTGGTTCCCGAGTTATGTGTTAGCTTCTTGGAAATTGTCGACATTCGACCTGGAAATCGGCGAAATTTTGCCTTCAATGACCTCTGGTGACCTGACCTTTGACTTGACCAAAAAATTGACCGAAGTGATTTCCTCATTATTTTTGACGCTCTTTCGAACGCCGCCTTCCGCGTATCGCTACGTGGCCCAGGAGCCGAGTTAGAAGGGGGGGGGGGGTGTTCAAACACCCCCCCCCCCCCAGCAGGGCGTGGAAATCCATGACCCCCAGCCGGGCGCGGGTTAAACACATATTCAGCCTTTATTTACTCTAAATCGGCTCTTCTTTAGTAGTTAGGTATGTCAGAAGGTCAACGTCAGTATAGCAATCAACATCATGTGTCTTAGTAAGCCAGTAAGGACAAATGAGCTTGGTTCGGACTATAAATGCGCGTACCTTTTACTTTTACCATGGTCAGCAACACGGAGCAATTAGTGCAACACCTACTTTTGCCATGTGTAACGATTGCTGCTAGACCAAATGGTATTACCATATCCAATATCCGAAACTTACGCATGATTTATGAAGTGCATCGGTCTCCTTAATCAACCACCCCACGTCTGTTCGACATTTCCACCCCACGGCCCGCATCTGAGCATGCTGTCGTCCTGCGCGTCATTTCGGGGAGTGCTGAGAGGGCACTGGTCAGCTGAGCGCGCCCAGCCCCGGCTGGGATCGGCCTGTCATCGGCGGCTCCCTCATTAACGGTAAACCGGTCCGGCGGAGCCGCCGTAATGCCGCGGCACGCTGACCTCATGGTCCTTCCGGGGCGGCCGGACAGGTCAGCAGTCACCGCTGCCGTGACCTGGCCCTGCAGTCGCACCCCGGGCCAGAGCTGATTCACCCCCCGACATCCGCCAGTCCCTAGGATACCTCACCCAGCCCCATCGGCGCAACCCAGTCACCGCCCGCATTCCGTGACCCTGAACAGATTTGTCAATAGCTGATGCCTAGGTCAATGCCTGACGGTGACAATTCCCGCGAGGTGAATTTCATCCTCCCCTCCCCAGCGCTTGCCCCGCTCATTTGTTTTTCACCCCGCCTGCACCACTTCTTTAGTGCCTCCATACCCTTCAATTCATTCTGGTTTGTTTTTCTAACCCGTATGAGCTGTAACTCATTCCGCAGCATCTGTCTCTCCAGCCCTACGTCCATCTGCTCTCCTCCTGCCCGGTCCTCTCGGTTTCACCCTGCTCCGACCCCGCACCCTTCCTCCAGCCGCCCCCGTGTCCGGGTGCCCCCGACTGCAGCCACCCACTGCAGAGCAGCCCCTGCTGGATGGCCATCCCGCCCAGACGGGTCAACAAACCCCTGTCTGTGTGTACCGCCCCGGGCGCCGCGGCGAAACTGTCGGGGGCGCCGCCCGGGGCGCTGTGGACGCCAGCTCTGGGCGCTATGGGCGCCGCACAGGGGAGCATTCATTCTGGCCAGGGTTCATAATGTCCACGGTACGATATGCCCAGTGTCGAAATGGCCAGTGCCTTGAATGGGCCAGAGTTCATAATGTCCAGGGATTGCATGGTCCAAATGCGGCCAACTGGCTGCAGATAGGGTATATTCAAAGAGGCCAGGGTTCATAATGTCCAGGGCACGATGTGTCCAGTGTTCAAAATGGCCAGGGTTCATAATGTCCAGGACACGATGTGTCCAGTGTTCGAAATGGCCAGGGTTCATAATGTCCAGGGTACCATATGTCCAGTGTTCAAAATGGCCAGTGCCTTGAATGGGCCAGAGTGCATAATGTCCAGGGATTACATAGTCACTGATAGTGACGTCATTATGTAAAAAACACGGAACCAGCTCAATGCGAAGCAGTGCAGTGCCGAAGGCAATGCCTTAGGAGAGATTACAGGCAATAGTAAATCAAATATTTTTAGGTTAAGTGGTTATGTATCTGGCTTCAGGCCGAAGGCCTGAAGCCTGATGCATAACCACTTAACCTAAAAATATTTGATTCGGCCTGAAGCCAGATACATAACCACTTAACCTAAAAATATTTGATTTACTATTGCTTGCAATCTATTCATGCGAGAAACTATTTCCTTATCCCCCGGTAGGCAAACATCATTACCTTAGGTTAGGTTAGGTTAGGTTAGGTTAGGTTAGGTTAGGTTAGGTTAGGTTAGGTTTGGTTGGGTTGGGTTGACTATGTAATCCCTGGACACTATGAACTCTGGCCCATTCAAGGCACTGGCCATTTTGAACACTGGACACATCGTGCCCTGGACATTATGAACCCTGGCCATTTCGAACACTGGACACATCGTGCCCTGGACATTATGAACCCTGGCCATTTCGAACACTGGACACATCGTGCCCTGGACATTATGAACCCTGGCCATTTCGAACACTGGACACATCGTGCCCTGGACATTATGAACTCTGGCCTCTTTGAATTTACCCTATCTGCAGCCAGTTGGCCACATTTGGACCATGTAATCCCTGGACAATGTGAACACGGGCCAATTCAAGGCACTGGCCATTTCGAGCACTGGACACATTGTGCCCTGGACATTATGAACCCTGGCCTAAATAATACGCACCCGCCGCACAGTTCCCGACCAGCGCACGAACAGCTGGAAGGCCGGCCACCGCAGCTTCTAGCGACAGGGTGCGAGCTTGGAAATGTTTAGTGCAAAGGGCAGCAGTCGGGAAAATCGGCGCTTTCTTCTTGATTCCAAAGTGATTCCAAAAAGTTCTCGAAGTTCTTGATTCCAAAAATTCTTGATTCCAGATATCTTAGCATGTATTGCAAAAAAACATTACTTATTTTCATTTATTTATACATACAACAACATCCACAAGCATCGTGGCTTTTCAGTTGAGGTGATAATGAGGTTATGAGTAAAATAGGTACTATGGCAAGGATACGGGTAGGATACGGGATGTTGTGATAGGATTGTGCAGGACTGCGAGTGCAGCTGCTGCCCAGTTGGCGCTGCGCACATCTGCAGCCTGGCAAGAAGGATAAGTATGAGGATATCACCGGGGCCCTAAGAAATGAAAACTTGGCGAAAGAAAAGCTGATGAGTGCATGACTTCATGGATCGTGGTTGTAGTCGAGTTTCGTAGAAGTTCACCGATTTGTAAATCTTGCTTCCGTTCAAAAGTTCTCTCATTTCTTGATAGCGTCTTGGACACTGGTCTTGACCACATGTCGCTATTTATTTATCATGGCAGGATAAATCACCAAACGTGTCTTTATAGTTGATACTGCATTATGCATCATCATATCTGTTGACACACCAGATACGCTTTTTGCCCGTTAAAATGCACTTTCTAAGCTGGTTCGGTTCATTCATTACCATTATTACCGTTATTACCGTTAGGTATGTGTTTAATACTTTCTCCACAGTAGAGTTAAAGGTAGTGTGCCACCTTTGAAAGATTTCCCATTTTATTTTTCCTAGGATAAGTAGCTTCTGTTTTTACCTAATATCGCAAAAAAAAAATCAAAAATGGGCCTGGAATAGTGCCTTTTTCGCCTAAAAGTTTATCGGTTTTTCGATATGTATAACAACTGTAGTGGGCTGACCTGCAAACAGGCGTCGGCAACAATCGCGAATGCGGCGCACATGTGACAATAAGCAAAGGTCATTATAGAGTTACGACGTACGGGAATGAGTTATCAGCTGGGGCATTCCACGTCAAATCAAACACCGAAATCCGTCATCCCCTTCGATTTTTCTGAAAATTTGTAGGCAGACTGGGCATGGTTCAAAACTGAGTTACGTGTAATATTTTCGAAATTTGCTAACGTATCGCCGAGATATAGGTCATCGAATATAGCCAAAAATGCCACACATCATTTTTTTAAATGCTTATAACTTTGGTTCCTTTTCTGGTATCAAAATGATATTAACAGGGTCTTGTAGGCAATTGATAAGGCTTTGATTTTTAATTATAAAATTAAATTGAAGTGACCTTGAAATGCATTTGACCTTGAATTAAAACAGAAAAATTTAAATAGCAAAAAACACGCCACCTTCGATTTGAGTAATTTTTACATATTATGTCCGTCACAATGTTCCTAACCATCTGTGAAAAAATTGGAGTGGGCCATTCATAACTTTCGCGGCAAACGCCGTTTTCATGCATCAACATCACGTAACCGCGCGTGACCTTGAAAGACAGAGTCAAGACATGGTTGCTTGTGTACACTTTCTGAAATGAATGATTGCTGATTAGTGATATCCCAAACTCTGCGAGAATGGAAATGCATAGTCATCGTAGTCAAGCATTCACGTTCCATTGTAAAAGTGTCTCAGGCAAACGGTATTTTGCGGTGAATTTTGAGCCGTGTGGAAATGCATCATGAAATAAATTCAACGAAAACATTATCACGCAACGATATCTTCACGTCTTTTGATCTTCACTATACGAAAGAACATACATTTTTGAGTATGTATGGGGAATTTCTAGTTAATCCGATAATAAATATGGCAGTTAGAGTCCTGCTAAGAGTAACATGTCGCCGGCTGAGGCGGGATCGGCCGACGCAGGAAACGCAGCAGTCACAATTTTGTGTTGGCACGTTCATATTTCAATTGTTTACCAACCTATTTTCAGAATTCTTTCACCATAAGATCGCCTGTACATTTCTTAGTCTTCTCACAAAATTTGACGCGAATCGAACGTAATCAGCGGTAAGGAGCGCGATGTAAAGGCGGAACCGTTCCGTTCCGTCCCGGCACAGTCTACAATTCAGGCGGCGCGTAGCGGTCGGCGCCGGCTGCCGAGTCGCCGCGTCGCCGCGGCGACAAGATGTTCACTTTACATCGCTATTACTAGAACAGTTGTGAACCGATTTTCTTATTGCTTGCACGATGAGATGTGCAATTCAATTCTGGACAGGTAGCCATAAGTAATTTCGCATCAATATTATGAGATATTGGCGAAAAACAGGAGGGGTGGGGCGAAATTCACTCTTCCCCCTCCACTGCGCGTGCTAACATACGTTTGCATATGTGCCATTTTCTTCAAAACTTATGAATGGCCCACTCTAATTTTTTCACAGGTTGTTAAGAATATGGTAGGCAATAAAATATATGAAAATGAGCCAAATCGAAGGTGGCGTGTTTTTTGCTATTTCAATTTTTGTGCTTAAGAACAGAGTTAAGCAAATTTCAAGGTCATATATTTAATTCGATGCAATTCTAAACAAATGCTTAAGAAATTACCTAAACAGTAAGGTTTATTTCATTCAAATCAAACAAGTACAACCAAAGTTATGGTCGTTCAAAAATATAAAGATTCAACATTTTGTAAAAATTTGATGCCCTTTATTTAGAAGACCTGTGGTCAGAATGTGCAAAAAACATCAATGTAATGTCCGGGGCGACACAGGAACTCGCTCACAAATTTATAATGAAATCGCTGATGGTAAGGTGCAAAACAGCCGATTTTTGTTCGATTTGACGTGGAATGCCCCAGCTGTCTAATCGTAGACAACACAATGTCGAGCCTTAAACTGTAAGCCGGTATTGGCATTGTTTCTTTTATTTGGCTGTCGAACATTATTTATGGTTTGAAATATGATTTTATGTCAAATAATTGATATGAAGAAGCCGTCTCTTAAGTTATGACCCCATTTCACCACACGCAAGTGGCAGAAATGACAATGATCAGCTGACGCATTTTTCTTGGCCGAAGTCAGAGCGCGCGGCCCGACGCACCACCACCGCACCACAAAGTATGAGCAGAAGCCGCGCCCAAAGCCAGGGCCCCGGTAACGTGAGGTAGCCGAGTCGGGGCAGCGTGCGCTGACCCAAGCCGGGGCCGCAGCTTTGGGCGCGGTCTAACGCATCCCCGCGGGCAGCCCCAGGCTATCACATGACACCGGGAGGACGCGCGGCCCCGGCTTGGGTCAGCGCACGCTGCCCCGACTCGGCTACCTCACGTTACCGGGGCCCTGGCTTTGGGCGCGGTCTACCTCACCACCTAACAAGCGTGTTCGAAACCGCAGGAGATGATGATGAACGGGTTTATCGAAACTTGATTGAATGAGCATATCGGTAATAGCGATTTCAGTGTGTGCATTTATTGTTCATAGTGGTGTGAAATGTGGTTGGGGTACGACCGACAACCCTTCGGGGCGAATTTCGCACTGGGGTACTCAAAATTTGAAGAATTTAAAGTCAAACAATTGAAGTTTTGAAGGTATGATAAGTTCTAAAAATCCGGTTCTCCTTATCTGGGCCATTAACTCCATACGGTCCAGGAAAGCTGGCACACTACCTTTAATAAATTGTCGTCGGTATCATCAAATTCCCTCCATTCTCTCGAGTGTTCTTTTATTCTTTTTTTAATAGGAAATGTACACTGCATTCTGAATGATGGCTTCTACAGATTCCAAGTATTAACCCGGCACCGCCTGGGCTATTTCCGTACCCACATCAGCCTGGGGGGGGGGGGGGGTCGGATCCGACCCCCCCCCTGTTATCTCGAGAACCAATGGTCGTATCGAGCCCCGCGAGGCGGCGTTCGAAAGGTCTCTACGAGACCTTCCCAAAGCACTCTTAAGATTTTAAGATTGAGGTCAACTTTCGGGTCAAGGTCAGGTCAAAGGTCAAATTCAGGGGTTTTGCATGATTAGGCTTACGGACAGCGGAATCGATAGCTGCTGCTCGAAACTCACCACAAATGACCTCAAAGACCTAGTGAAGGTACCATGTGCGTATAGGGGTCATACTAAGTACGGGTCAAGGTCAGGTCAGGTCACGAAAGGTCACGGTTTTCACTTTCTGGTACATGGGCGTGCGACACATGTTTTATGGCTTATTTTTCACGCCAAATCCGATGGTAATGGTTATATGTGACCCCAAGTCACTGTGCTGGTGATAAGTGTGCATTGAAAGCATAAAAAATCGTTTATACCATACATAACTAAACGAGGGCTAAGAAAAAAAGTCAATTTTTCAACTTTTTATTTTTGACATAAAAATGCACTTTTCTAGACCAGCTTTGTCCCAGGAATCTAGTGGTGCCATTTGTTTTCACATGCGATGTTCAGAAGTGCCTCTAATTCGCGAAAATGCTTATGACGTCACCATGCCCTATGCATGTTGGAGCTATTTTTTACAATTTGGGGGTCAAAAATCAAGATAGAAAGTTGAAATTTGGGACACGTAATGTTCTAATAGAGCTCTATAACATATATTCCGGTTTTTTGGAAATTCTCAAAATTTTGGATTTTATTAGCTGTTTTCCAAAAAATATAGTTTTTTGAATTTTCAGGGGTGAAAAACGCATTTTATGGAAAATCCGAGATAGCCATTTTAAAGAACTCGTTGAGCTGCGTCTTTTCATGTCCTTAATTTGCAATTTGCTTAAAACCTCGATTTTTGGCGATTTTTTAAACATTTACCATTTTTTGACTGAAAACGCCATGTAGTTACATCACTAAAATCGATATATCTCAGAAATTTTTGAAAATTTTTTCTTAAAAATTGCACAGGAGACGTCAAATTGATGAGGGAGAAGGTATGCGAAGTTTCAAGTTCATAGCGCAAGCGGTTCATGAGTTATTCAAGAAAAACGGAGGGGGGGTCGGATCCGACCCCCCCCCCCAGGCGGTCGCGGGTTAACTCAACGATCTAGTTTTATAGACTGCGGAAGATCAAGAAGCTAATATATTATCCGCTTCCAGAAAATATGCTTTGCTTGCAAGTCACCGCAATGACAGTCAGCATCTAAAAAAGTTTCAACAATGCCTACATCGCAACGAGAAAATAAGTAAACAACTATAATTCGTTTGATGACATCTGGCTAGCCCCAATGATCACTTCTGTATGAAGCTATTGAGTGGAGCTCCGTGAGCTCATGAAAATATTTCATGATTCACGGTTAAAATAATTGATCAATGCCTATTGTTATGCTGCCTTTTGCAGCGTTTTCGAACGATCTGATTTGAAATTGTACTGTCCCGTATAGTCTGGAAAATATGTTCGTTCCAAAGAAGTGCAAAATTTATTAGTTCTTGAACTGCAGCTTCCTGGTCTGCAATGTAGCGGTCCGCCGCCACCTAACGAGACAGCTGGCGCGGCCGCGGCGCCGCCAGTTCAGCCGCCGTCGCTCCGACCATGCTGTTTATGTTTTAGGTGACGTGAGGAGGCGGCGGCCAGCGAAAACTGGATACCGTTGGCTGCGGTCTGAGGCGCCGCCGCAGCATTTATCACTGGGAAGTGCTGCAAACCTGAGTAGGTATTGTTCTTGGCTCAGAGTCGCGGCCACTGCAGTGGCGGATTAGCAGCCGAGTAGGTAGTCAGAGTCAAACGCGCGTCAGTGCCAGACTGGAATACAGCATACCGCCATCAATCGGAGACCTTCGGCGCCGAGAACGGAGGGTAGTATGTATGTCTCTGTCAGCGGGGCTGTGTCTCCAGGAGGTGTCTACATGGTGTGATCCACCCCACTTGTTAGGCTGCGCTCGAAGATGGGTCTTTTGAATACAGGTGCGCTGCAGCTTTGGAAATATAATAAACCATTCAAATAGGCGAAAAGCTCACATTTTAAATAGGTGTGATGTTTAAATCAACATTGGCCAGCCGCAAAGTGACCGTATCTATGAGTCATGTTGTTTTGACATTGGCTGACACGAGGCGAGGTCTCTGGAACCGTGATGTCATGACCACTCGACATGACTCACGACTCCGGGATGTAATCCAGTAGTCATGTCTCTAGTCCTGCAGAGCAGTCATCCATCCCGTTCAGACGCGTCCGTATTTCTCCGTTCGTTAGCTGCCGCCTGCCGTCCGATCTTGTAGCACACCCCGTCAATAACTTCGACGGTGTCACGGCTTCCTGTCCGGGACAATGCCAGGCAATAGGCATGTCGTTCGTTTGCAGGTAGACAGTGGCCCAGCACATCCGTGGCGCACCTCTGCTACTGCGCCGTGATTGGTCTCCCCTGCGCTCTTGCTCGGCGCTTAAACGCCGCCTGATCGGGGCGAGATGTTCCATCAGCAGCCCGCGCGGCAGACTGGGTGAACAAGCAATGGCCTGTCTCAACTATTCATCAGATTCATCAGAGACAAAAGTTGGCAACCTTTTTGCCATTTTTTGCTATCGACGAAAACCTGAGATTTTAAGCCACAATCATAAAGCGAGTAAACAACATGTAGCAACCCAGTTGCACTTTGTGGGCGCTGCTGGGCACTATCTCATACATCAGCTGCTTGTCTTCCGTCTGAGGGCGACTTTTGAAGGAACGACCACGTGGATGTTGAGAGAGCTACCTCATTCGCCAGCAAGCTGGAAATAGGCGCTCATAACACGCTAGTGGAAACAAATGAGGCCTGGTGCGCCGTGGCGCCCGGGCGGAAGGCGGGCGGGCCGTGTGCCCCCCCCCCCAGTTCACGGAGGAGCGGGGGGGGGGGGGGCGGAAGACGGTAAAGTGGGTTGAGGCGGAGCCGCCACACCGGAAGGAGGCGGCGTCAAACGGCCAACTCTTCCGCTGCAGTGGAGATGGCAGCCATGGCAGCGGTGTTAGATGAATCAGTGAGGCGACGCATGTTTTGCAATAGGTACACGCACGCGATGCACACACGCATGCACGCCAATGCGTATCTAAAATGTTTTAAGATCAAATTTAACATTCACTATCGCTCTATTTATATTATCTGAAAGACATCTTCGAATGTGGCCCATACATAAAACGACTTTTATTCCGAGTCAGTGCTAAGTTTCCATCAACTCCCGGCACCGAGGCGTCAAATTTGCCAGCACGGGTCGTTTCACGTTCAAAGCCAAGTGAGACCGTCAATGTGCCAGCGACCAAATCAAAGTCGGTTCTCCGAACGCTATTCATGACGTCATTCACTCTGGCAGGTCAATGGCTCGCGCGGCCATATTTCTGGACCATAGCGGCAGACTGGGCAGCTGGCACATTGGACTAAATTCGACCTGAAATCACTACATCAAAGCGCTGTAATCAAATTATGTCCAGCGCACGATAATTGACTGCAAAGGAGGGAAATGTTCCGAGAATATATACCATGAACTCGAGGACAACGAGATACATGATGGATGTTTCTGGGTAGCCCTTTGGTGTTAATTTTCGCCGTGGATGGCTAAAGCAGGCAGCCCGGCCGGTGCCGGCCATTGTGAGTTTATGAACAGGCCCACGCCAGCGTGGTGATTTACGGAGTGGTCCGCCAACGGTGGCCGCCCTTCGTCATCGAAACAGACAAAAGGCCCAGAAATAAGACGGCCGTATCTCATGATATTCAGTATTTAGCCTATGCTAGTTCAGTTTTGCATCATTATTGCCCCCCCCCCCCCCCAAAACCATTCCCAAGATATGTTAAAACCAAACTGTTTATGCAATGTTCCGACTTCCGCTACCCGCCGTTCATCCGTCCGTAGCCTTCGTGTAGTATGCTATCGGTGGGTTAGATGCTGGTTACTTGCTGCACTTTAAATTGCTGCAATTTATGTCATTATGCTGACACAAACCAAGGGACTTTGAGATGTAAGATCTCACATTTTTTCACACATGGGAGAAAAGTTCTGCAAACCTGTCTCTTGAATTCAGATGACCCAGTCAATGTCAATTCAGTACGGAAATTAATTTAAGCGAGTAGATAAAACAATAATTTCAACCTTTTATTCTTCATGCCGTTTACTGTGATAAATGCATCATTTTGAGATTGTCCGAAATTGATCCTCAATGCTTCCGGGTCGAAACACACTGAATGAATGAATGAATGTTCTTTGGACATTGGACCAATCGTTTCATTGCATGGAGGAGGTGAGGACAGTGTAGAATACCCTCTGGACTGAACCTTGTCCTGCCCATCCATCACTCCCAAAAGTACATATGTGCTGTTTTGACCGGGACAACAAACATGACCTCTTGGGGTCGGCGGTCCGGCCACCGGCCACACCCAGACGGTTCCAATGGGTTTCCATGCTGACCCAGCTGAACCAGGGGGTGGGGATTACACGGGCACACGGTACGAACTAGGCTGGTTGAACACTTTTCAAGTGAGCTTGAAGGACCTGAATTGCACTAGGCTCTGCAATATCTGCAGTTCGGTATATGAAGATTCAATCTTTTTCTAACCCGCCATATGAGGAAAATGATAGGTATTTGTTCCATATAAAGAAAGAGCGAAATAAGTTATTTACAAGAGTGAAATAAGTTCCTTGCCGTTACGGTGCGACCCCGGCGTTCATAAAAAGAATATAAGCAAATAGATAACATAAAAATATAGCTTCTCAGCATCGGTTCCTTCAAATTAAAACACAAAATACTAGCCAAAGAACAGTAAACGTTCTCGGCGAATGACACGATCGTATGTTTTTTTTTCATTGGCGTTTAACCCTCGCCGGCACAGGCCATTTTGCGTCCTTTGACGGCACAAGGGGGGGGGGGGTTGGTACGACCCCCCCCCCTCGCGTTTGGCCCCTGATCGAGCAAGAGCTTCGGGGAAAAAACGAGCTTGTTCCCCGTCACGAGAGAAAGCCGATGATACCCAATTTTAAGGTCCTAGGTCATCGGGTGACCTTCCAGGTCAGGTCAATGACCCGAAAACCGGGGAAATCGGGACCTGTTAGAAAGTCGTAAAGTGTGGCTGCCATGTGGTTTTCCGGGGTGGTGATCACGAATATCGTGTTAGTTTTGATCAGAGATGATGTCTTTAAGCATTTAGACCAGGTCGGGTCAGGTCAGGTCAGGTCAACCGGTAGGGGTTGTGACGGGTATTCGTAATACGTGTCAACCGCCTCTGACAGCTTCGTAACACGTTACGAAGGCACACAAACTACTTATTCAAATGGCTGCTAAATTCGAATTCAGCTCCAAAAACTAGCCTAGAAACATGTAAAACTCGAAAAAGTGAACCGAGGTCACCCGAGGTCACCAAAGGTCAATGACCTAACCTGACCTTCAGGTGACCTTGATACCCACCCTAATGCATGGGAGCAACATCAAATCACATGTTTGAACGTTTGAAACCACGAAAAGCTAGCAAACGCGCGGCTAATGCGAGCCGACATACGCCGAATCGCGATTCCAGCCAAACATGGTCTCGGAAAAGAGGTCACAGGTCAAAGGTCATTTGGGTCAGGGTCATGAAATTTTCAGGGTAGGTGTAAAATTGATCAATGCGAGAGTACTGAAAGATTCGTCGCGATCGGCCGCTTTTTACGCGAGTTATTTGCGAAAAAACTTAGGGTTAAACCCGTGCCGGCGAAGATTAAGCTTTTAATTTGAAGATGAAGGCTTATTCCGTCATCTTGTTTGATTTCACCTCGGCAATAATGCATCAAAATGTTGCTTATCAATTCCTTTCATATTTTCCACAGCCAGCTGCATGAAGGTCTGAACGGCTGCCGGAAGGCAGAACGGACCATGACAGACCAAGGAGGACCTCGTCGTGCCCAAATTTGGCACCTTGTCTTTTTTAGAACTTTGTAATGTCATCAGATAAAGGAACTCTAAAAAGTGATAGATCTTATGTGAAATAATTCATTTCTCTACAGCGAGTGCCATGACTTCAACGCATCACAACCCGGACAAGACCAAACAGACATCCACATTCCACTTTCAGCAGCTACCCAGCCAGTGCAGTGCAGCATGCGATGCGGTGCCGGCGACACTCCGGCTAACCCTCACCTGGTGCGCGGTCCGTTCACTGCTGGCCGTCGGCCCTCCTGCGGAGTACCCTCCACCGGTCAAAGAGCGGAACCATCCAGACGCCGCCCCCAGACACAGCACCGTGGTGGCCAGCAGCAGCAGCACGCACACACCCAGACCGAGCTTTGTCGAGGTGGACAGCACGATGGCCATGCTAGAGTCGGTGCTCCGAGGCCCGGAAGTCAGGTGCGCAAGAGACTGGTAAATCAGTCACACCGGTATTCGCGGATAAGTGTGCGTAGAGGTTCAGTCACAGGAGATCCAGTCGCACCCGCAGATCAGTCTCAGCGGTTCTTCATCCGCACCAGCAGCCGGGATCAGTCACTACGGCGAATCAGTCACACCAACGATCGAGATCACTCGCACCGGCAGCCGAGATCACTCAGTCAACCGACGGGAGCGGCCAGTGAAGCCATTGCGAGCTGATCATTCAAACTGACTGACTTCCCCAGTGTTATAGTTGAGCAGTCCGCGGTACCAGCGCAATGCCAGACACATGTCCAACTGTTATGTTCTCTGGCTCTGGCGTCATTCACTAGCGAGTGCCGGCGACAGTTTTCACACATAACAGAGGCCACCCGCAGAGTTTATAACGTCGCTGGGGAGTGGTGGTCCAGCTGAAGTCCCCTTCTCTCAATGATTTACATCAAATCCTGTAGCTATCTTCGACGGAAATCCAAATTGGATTCCCCTCAGTCAATTGCCTTCTGCAAGATGGCGACAATGTCAGTTTGACAGGGTCATCGAAATGTCTGCTGATCATGTCAGCTGATCACAATAACTCGTGAGGAAGAGCTCGGCCACTAATGGACTCCAGGCTGGACATTTACAAAGACCGATTCAAAATCAAAACTGATCTCTGATTAGTGATTATTTTCGTTCGCTGTCTAGATGCTCTCCTCTCCTCACTTGCTGCAGAGGTCGAAACCTGGAAACGATTGCAGCGCACAGTTGGTTGTCGAAGTCTTATCTTGATCTCAAGCTGAGGGGTCTCTGACGGTCTGAGCATATGCGACAGTCCCAATATGATCGGGCACGATCAGAGATCAGGCTACTAGATAGACAGTGAAGAAAGGAATCGGATAATATTCAATATTCATGAAACGTTCTTGGCAAACATGGTATATGTTCAGACGCCAACATAAATAACAAGGAAGCATAAACTGATGCATGGACACTAGTAATTTAAGACGCATAAATATCTATACAAAATGAGATCATTGGACATATTGGTGCCTTGTATGTTACATTTGCTAACTAAGGGAACACAGTTTGATGATCCGATGTGTTATGTAATGAAAGCCAGCTCGAAAACGATGATCAATTACTGCTTTAATTAAAAATGTTTATTGACCCAAAGGACAACATGACACGATGAGGAGTGATATGAACGGAGAAGGAACGAATAGGAGCGGAGAAGGAGGAATCCGTTCTTGGGTGAAACTTACAAACAACCCTTGTTGTGGCGCCTCGATGCCGACTTACAGTTGGTTCAAAGCTTGACGGCGGCGCTGATTTCTTCAGTGGCGATAAGAGCACGACTGTCACAAAATGGCTGCTCCGGAAATAAGCGATGTCGACTCTCCAACGCTCCTGATATATCTATAATCTCGTGAGGTATCACTGGACGGATGACGCTGAGCCGAGATGCAATGGAAGACCTGTCACCGCGAACCACTCACTCGGAACACTCGTAGTCAGCTTGATTAGCACAGTCTAATGACCACACTCGCGAAGGCCGGCGTCCGTCTGGGCCCACTGGAAGACAAACAGCGCCCGTTCGACGTCCGAGACACGGCGTCCGAGCCTCCTCACAGTTCACACAGGCGCCAAGGACGTGAGATTCCACAGCGGCCGAGTCCAGCGGACATGCACCTCTCGCGGCGGACCTGGTAGCTGGAGCGGCCGGCGGCGGACGGTGTGTCGGTGTCGACAGCGCGCGCTCGGCGGCCGCGTCGCGTCGCGTCGATGCCGATGGACCGTCGCGCACCCCGCCGGTCGGTCGCGCACCCCGCCGGTCGGAGCGCTCTGCGCCGGCCGTCTGACCGGCCGCGGCGTCCTCGCCCCGAGCCGCGGCACGGATCAATTACACGGATCATAGGAGCCCCGTGTGCCGGCGGCGCTCTGGCTGTTTTTGTACCGACAGTAGGTCATCCTGGAGCTGTTCACGGGGTCACATGACGCCGCGCCGCGGGCGGTGGCGGCGGGGGCGACCGACGGACGGCTCGGCCGACACTAATTGGACTGGTAGGCGCACCGAATGACATGGGGAGGGGAGGGGGAGGGGGAGCTGCAGCGAGCCGCTCGAGTATCGACAGCAGCGCTGCCGGGAGATCGAGCGCTTTATTCCTGACTTATGTAAGCACCGGGGTTAGCCATTCACCTTCCATTTTCTTGTTGAATAGATTAGTTTTGAATTTACGTTGACATATTCTAATATACGAAAATGTCGTTGAAGGTTTCTACGTATGAGCAACGACATTTCGGCTTACACCTAGGAATCTTTGGAGACCAAAAAACTATAAATCTAGAGAACGGTAGTTGTGGTAGCTGTATTGCGGTAAAGTATATTTTGGATAGATTGGCAAGGGGTTCCATACGTTGTGTTACAAAACACACCAGTTCAGTGCTGGTGAACGTCATAAGCGGAACCTTTTAATCGGGCAATTTATCACTCAGACATTACGAGGCCGTCGCTGCGGTACGGAGCCTGTGGAATGTTTGCAGAACCGATGGACGGTAGGTACGGAGTGAAGGCTCAAGTGACCTAAGGGACACGAGCTCCCGGATCTTCCAGCAACTCAACCCAAAAGCAAATACGAGTTGGAATGTTTGCATTTGCCGCTGCGGGCAATATGTTCGGTGCCACACAGGCAACGATATACCTTCATGGTGGAGACTTTCAATAACTTTGAGGACCCAGCAGTGAGTCGTAAAAGCAAGATCAATATTTCATGAGAGCACAGAATGCTATGTGCACTTTGTGCACTGTGCCGGTCAAAAAACAACAACCAATTACGAACAACTTTCCCACAAGCCGAAGCGGACCTGGAGGACCTGGCCATGGTGTAGCATAAGAAGGGTTTATTCCTTTTATACTGGCGGTAGAAGTAACGCTAAAAATAAGCATAATTAAACTAAAAATACCCAGCTTCCTCCCTCGATTTTGAGACCACCGCTGTACTGAAGCTTCTTAGTAAGTAATGCCAACAAAGAAACGAGAGTTTAGAAAAAGTATAAAAAGATTAGGACAGTCACGCATCTTTCTTAAGCACTCAGCGTCAGCCAAACCTTCAATCACTTTGATAAGACCTGTGACACCAGTGAACACCAGAGCCGTTTAGGCCGGCCAACGAAGCCGAGGCAACATAGATAAAACCTCCCAAACGCTGGGTGCTAACCAATAACCACGATGGCCAGTGCCGTCAGTTCCTGAGCGGACTGTCGCCCCCTGCCGGAGTGAAGTTCCGTTACCAAATATACCAGTCAGTCACACTGTTTACTCTCAGCAGAGCAAACGGAGCACCCGAGAAAACGTCCTCCCTTGACCCTAGAGTCGATTCCGCAGTTATCGCATCCCTGCAGTGGTCCATATTTTAAACTCGAAAACGTCAGTGCTCAAAACGACAGCACGTCAAATGATTAGAGCTGAGATCCAAGTCGAGGTTCGAAGGTTTCAAGGTGTTCCCAGTTCGCCCTGCTACAGCAGGGCTGCAGTCTGCAGTACACTGCAGTCTGCTGTATGCGGTCAACTGATCCATCCGGAAACAGCAAAGCTGAACCCTTTTTGTGTAGTCTAGGGCACATTTGAATTACATTTCGAAATAGGCCTGGGGTTATAGGATTAATTATATTCTGAGTCATAGATAACATAAAATATAAATCATTCATGTTATGTTAGCATGTTATCTATGTCTGAGTTTTAATCGGGTGTTCCTAGTGTGTAGTAATTTACCACGTTCATAGAACACCCGTTGTTTGATGTCACCACAATGCTGAAGCAGTGAATCATTGAGCTAAATACCGGACGACCGACTGAGCTGCTGCAGAGGCCACCACAGCGGCACATGATGTGGAGGACCGGCGCGTTATCCGCAAACAAGTCCCGAGAGTGACTAAGTGACTACGCCTTACACCCGCAGCTTATCATCCGCAGCCTGCGCCGGCGACGAGTCATTTCCTGGCCCAGCTTTAGAGCGCGCCCGCTTCCGCCTTAATTCCGCAGTCCGCAGTTCATTAGGATAGGACATTCATAAAATCCTCCAGAAGTTACCGAGGAAATTGGATTTCTTTGACCTTCGGATGCTTTCCCCGGTCTGGGTCACAAGTTGTCGGCGATCACTGCTGCTAATTAGGTGGGAAGCGTTTCAGAACATCGGTTTGACTTTGATAGACGATCGAGAAGAGTAAATGTCGCTGAGATGTGATCTATTTAAAGTCGCATGCCAAGATTGAATTGCACTAAAATAGATGCTTCCGAAATGATTGAGAACTTCATGCTGACACTGAAAGAACCATTCTCTTAGCGACATCACAAGGCATCCCAATTTCAGCTAAAAATAGATTCCCCTAATATCCCACCTTCATTTCACAGGAGATGTGCAATGATAATAATTGAATACATCTGTGCTCCTAATTGCACAATGGCTCGCGCCGGCCGCGGAGCCGTGGCCGCGCTGTCTCGGTACTCGGCCGGCATTAGCACTGCAATTCCTGCCCCAATCCCACCTCCGATAACGGTGTCAGGGGCGGCCCAGTGACCGATCGTGCGCCGAGGGGCCGGCGCCGCTCCCGCGGCTATGATTGCCGAGCATCGCCTCCCCTCCACTAAGAGGGAGCAGCGAGTGCATTTGGAAATGGCCAAAATGTCTGTCTAGTAATTGTCAAGAAAAAAGAAGCATACAATGCATGTTTACATACATACATGTCGTCCTCCATTGCACCGAAGTAGCTCGGCGCGTGCGTGCGCGCGGTGCGAGGATCCCGGGGTCCCCTTTCGCGCCGGATACGGCATTGCCAGAGGTCCGATGTGGTATTACCCGGTCGCAGGTGCCGCTAATGGGCCTCGTTTGGACGCCGTCAATACGGGATTGCGGCGATACCGACCGGCCACAAGGATGGAATGGCGCGGCTGGTGACCGACAGGTCAGGTCGGCCCGGTCGGCGCGAAAAAAAACAGAAAAAAAGAAAAAAAATGAAAGGCTATAAAAAAGAAGAAAAAGAGGAAAAAAAAGAAAAAAAAGAAATAAAAAGATAAAAAGAAAAAAAATGAAAAAAAGAGAGAAAAAAAGCAGCACAAACAATCAACAGCAGCAGCAAGCAGCAGCCGAGCCGGCCTGGGGGGCGGTGGCAGCACCAACTCCAACCTCGAGACCTGCCGCCCGCCTCCCGGGCCGGCAGAAACGCTTCAACAAAAGAGGAGCCACGGGCCGGCCGGGGGGCGGGGGCGGCACCATCACCTCGAGACCTGCCGCTCGCCTCCCGGGCCGGCAGAAAAGCACAAAAGGGAGACGGGTCGGCCTGGGGGCGGGAGTGGCACCAACTCAAACTTCGAGACTGCCGCTCGCCCCCCGGGCCGCCCCCCCCCCACCACGCATCAATAAAAAAAGGAGCCACGGGCCGGCCGGGGGGCGGGGGCGGCACCGTCTCCGACCTCGAGACCTGCCGCCCGCCTCCCGGGCCGGCAGAACAGCACAAGGGGGGGGGACGGGTCGGCCTGGGGGCGGAGGTGACACCAACTCCAACTTCGAGACCTGCCGCTCGCCTCCCGGGCCGCCCCCCCCCCGCCACCACGCATCAACAAAAGAGGAGCCGCGGGCCGGCCTGGGGGGCGGGAGTATCATCATCTACAATTTCGAGATCTGCTGCTCGCCTCCCGGGCCGGCAGAAAAGCGCAAAGGGGGGCGGGTCGGCCTGGGGGCGGGAGTGGCACCAACTCCAACTTCGAAACCTGCCGCTCGCCTCCCGGGCCGCCCCCCCTCCCACCACGCATCAACAAAAAGGAGCCACGGGCCGGCCGGGGGGGGGGGGGGGGCGGGGGCGGCGCCGTCTCCAACCTCGAGACCTGCCGCTCGCCTCCCGGGCCGGCAGAAAAGCACAAAAGGGGGGCGGGTCGGCCTGGGGGCGGAAGTGGCGCCAACTCCAACTTCGAGACCTGCCGCTCGCCTCCCGGGCCGCCCCCGCCCCCCCCCCCACCACCACGCATCAACAAAAGAGGAGCCGCGGGCCGGCCTGGGGGCGGGAGCGGCATCGTCTCCAACTTCGAGACCTGCTGCTCGCCTCCCGGGCCGGCAGAAACGCATAAAGAAGGAACCACGGGGCGGCCTGGGGGGCGGGGGCGGCAACGTCTCCAACCTCGAGATCTGCCGCTCGCCTCCCGGGCTGCCCCCCCCCCCACGCATCAACAAAGGAGGAGCACGGGCTGGCCTGGGGACGGGGGCGGCGCAACCTCCAACTTCGAGACGTGCCGCTCGCTTCCCGGGCCGCCCCCCCCACGCATCAACAAAGGAGACAAAAAAAAAAGAAAAAAAAAAGTGTAATAAAAAAAAATAAAATAAAATAAAATAAAATAAAAAGGGATTAAAAAAAAGATGAAAAAAAATAAAAAAATAATAAAAAAATATATATCATTGAAAAAAAAAATAATAATAATAATAATAAATATCCATATTATCACTGAAATGTCAAATCTCTGAATGTTCCTTGTATGTGTGTGACTGTTTATTGTGTGTGAAAATATGTGTCGAAGATATCAAAAGAGGCAAAAGAGGAAAAAAAAGCCCACAAAAAAATCAAAATAATGCCCACAAAAAAGCAATAATAAAAATAATAATAATAATAAAAATATAATAATAAAAGAAAAAAAAGAGATAAAAAAACAAATTTCAGAGTCCTTTCAGAGGCGTAATTCTTTTTTCCACCCAAAGGAAGGCGCTATACGGAGAATATCCCATTGCGTCATTGAAAAGTGACTTACACCTCTCACCGGCCAGCTGGCTGCGTGGTGTAGTGGTGAGCACACTCGCCTCGTGATCTAATAACTAGGGTTCGATCCCTGCCGCCGGCCGAACTTTTTGGCGCTAGGTTTGTAGGTTGTAGGTTTGTAGGTTGTAGGTCTGTAGGTTAGGTCAGGTGAGGTTAGGTTATGTTTGTTTTTGTTTGGTTTGTTTACCAAGAAGCAAGAAGCATCTTCGGGTATAGCGCCTTCCTTTGGTTGGAAAAAAGAAACACGCCTTTCAGAGACCACAGCTGAAAGGACTCCCAGACTAATCTGCGCATCCGGAGCGATGCCGTTGCGGCTTAGCAGAAGGCCAGCGAGACCTATCTGGCCGACCTCTCCGAGGACACCGACCTCTGCGCTTCCACGCCAAGCGTGTTACCGTGACGCCAAAGGACATGCAGCTGGCATGTCGCTAATCGCAGGAGGCCTGCCTCCTAACGCAGTCCAACCCAGAAGGACAGCACGGCCGAAATCGCCCCTGGCGGCAGGCCGAAAACACAAAGCAAAAAGAGTTAGGGGGCAATAGCCGTTTTCACGACGGGCAATCTGACGAATGCACTAAGTTGACCAAATCTGCACCAAATCTCTTTCATAACAAATGTTTTCATATCATGAATTTATTTCAGCGGGTTTATCGTAAATAATGTCTGATAATTTGAAGATTAAGGCATATAAGCATCTGCGCAACCCAAACTGATAACTTGCGCCTAACTTGACCAAATTTGCACATAATCTACACTAAATAGTTGTGTACAAGATGGCCATCGTGAAAATGGCTATAATATGTGGCAAACAGACCGGCTAGCGCGAAAGCGTGAATAGATGCGTTCATATGTGAGCCTTTGAAGTTCTCATTTCCAACAAGTCATAACAAAAATAGAATTATAAAACAGCTCTCTCAGTAAGTTATGCAGGTTAAAGGTATTATCAGGGTTTTTTCCGAAATTTCGGAGTTACTCAGTGAAACGTGTAGAAGAAGGTGGCTGAGGCCCCGATCCGAAGTCATTCGTCTCAAAATTGCCTAATTTCCAAATGGTGGACCTCCAAAGTTGATCCGTCTGCCAGCCAGTACCTGGAGGAGGCAGTACCAAGTACTCGGATACATTTCCCTATAAGTCCATAGGCTTAACACTAGCTAGAGACTTCTAGAGATATTTTGTATGCCAGATAAGGCCGTCGCATACCAGATAAGGCCGCAATGGCCGTTCAACGTTACGTGGGGAAATTGGAGAAATCTAAAGACTTTTTTCTCTCTGACGACTCCACTCCGCAACTGGCAAGCGTTGTTAGCATTGGCTCGTGTCGTCGTAAATAAGATTTGTTTGACGGATATTCCGTTAGTTGAGTGTGTTGTTGTAATTTCTGAGGCTGTATGAGTTGGACGGAATGGCGCCATCCCGCCAAGTGCGAAATCGGCGGTGTAGTGTGAAGGGTTGTGGAAAAACAAAGGCTGATTGTCCCGATCTCAGCTTGAACTTCTTCCATGTTCCGAAAAACCGTGTCAAGTAAGTCCAATTTGAAATGCTGGAGATTGCGGGGCAGTCACTAAGTGAAAAACAGTTGCATATTTTACGAAATTGTATAAATATATGTTTTTATGTCATACATGCACAAATGTAATGATCAAATGTTTGAAGTGTTTGAAGTGTTTGAACACACAAATGTTTGAAGTGTTACCTACTCATACATCAAACAGTAAGGCGTACGAGTAAATTGTGTGGATGAAGTCTGAGTGGTCCGAGGGAAAAAAACAATCGAACTTGACCTAAGTCCTAATATTACCTAATAACCTACTAAACTACAGCCTCCCACGAACCTACAACCTACATGCTTACAAGTTACAACCTACAACCTACAACTCGGAGTTCATCTACACATATAACTAAAGTACTCAATGTACTATCTGTGGTTACTTGTTATCTGTTACTTGTACTGGAATGGCAAGCCTTGCAATTTTCCCAGACCTTTGATCACAAAGTCATGCTGTTTTTAGGAGACTTGCTTGGGTGGCTGTCCTAGAAGATGGCTTGGCGGACAAGCAGGTTGACGAAGCACTTGTGTGTAGCTGCCACTTCAACCCTCAAGATCTTTTGCTTGGAGAACGGGCTAGAACGTCACCACATGCCGTACCGTCAATAGCAGTCGTGGAAGGTGGGTTTGACATTTCCTTTGTAATTGAACTGGTTTTTAGCACAACTTGTAAAAGTGGCACAAACATTGTTACATTGAACACTTGATGTGATGTAGAACCTGATAGCTGATGTTGAGTCTTGCAAATTGTATGAACAGCAGCTGGTGCATTGAGCCTGACAAGTGACGTTGACACCCTAGTAGTCTCGTGTTTGAGTGTGGTCACCTAAAAAACCTGTGTGTAACCAACCAAAAAGTTTTTAAATATAATTTTGGGATAATATTGATGTGGTGTGTTTTAGTCATATGGCTTGGATGGTGACTAACACTAATTAAGGAATGCTTCTTCACGACAATCTCCAGTCTCCTGAAGCACCATCATCTATATTTTCTTCCCAGGAATTCATCCCTGAATCACAATCATTACCTAGGCCAGATAACTTTGCTGGGCCACATGGTCAAAACAGTTGCAGCTACATGGTAGGTATATCAGCTGTACATGTATTTGACAGACTGAACATTCTTTCTGTACATCTGGACAGGTAAACTTGATAGGCGGCCGGCGCGCGCCCATCGACACCGGCGGCCGGCGCGCGACCATCCCATCGGCACCGGCGGCGGGCGCGCGCCCATCGGCACCGGCGGCCGGCGCGCGACCATCCCATCGGCACCGGCGGCGAGCGCGCGCCCATCCCATCGGCACCGGCGGCGGGCGCGCCATCGGGCACCGCCGGCGGGCGCGCGTCCATCGGCACCGGCGGCCAGCGCGCCCATCCCATCAGCACCGGCGGCGGGCGCGCGCCCATCGGCACCGGCGGCCGGCGCGCGCCCATCGGCACCGGCGGCCGGCGCGCGCCCATCGGCACCGGCGGCCGGCGCGCGACCATCCCATCGGCACCGGCGGCGAGCGCGCGCCCATCCCATCGGCACCGGCGGCGGGCGCGCGCACATCGGGCACCGTCGGCGGGCGCGCGTCCATCGGCACCGGCGGCCAGCGCGCCCATCCCATCAGCACCGGCGGCGGGCGCGCGCCCATCGGCACCGGCGGCCGGTGCGCGCCCATCCCATCGGCACCGGCGGCCGGCGCGCGCCCATCGGCACCGGCGGCCGGTGCGCGCCCATCCCATCGGCACCGGCGGCCGGCGCGCGCCCATCGGCACCGGCGGCCGGCGCGCGACCATCCCATCGGCACCGGCGGCGAGCGCGCGCCCATCCCATCGGCACCGGCGGCGGGCGCGCGCACATCGGGCACCGTCGGCGGCAGGGTTGTGCTTGACTCATGAGTCGAGTCAGAAATTTGACTCAACTCTGACTCAAATGAGTCAGATTTGAGTCGAGTCGCATAAAATGTTGAGCTGTTGAGTTGAGTCAGAGTTGAGTCGGACAAAAAGATTAAGGCGTTGAGTTGAGTCAGAGTTGAGTCAGCAAAATAGCTTTTGACATTGAGTTGAGTCAAACATTTAAAACACGAGTCAGCTGACTCAACTTTCCAGAAACAGTATATATATATATATATATATATATATATATATATATATATATATATATATATATATATATATATATATATATATATATATATATATATATATATATATATATATATATATATATATATATATATATATATATATATATTACCTATATATTTTTTACCTATATATTTATATATATATATATATAAGAATATATAACAATATATATAATATATAGGAATATTTACCTATATATTACCTATATATTTACCTGGCTTTGCTGCCAGATTTTTTTCACCTCCCCCCGCTCAACAACTTGAGTCAATTTTGAGTCAACTCACTTGACTCAACAAAAAATTTGAGTCAAGTTTGAGTCGACTCATATTTTCATCGAGCCCCTTGAGTCATGAGTCGAGTCAAGGGAAAAATCAGTTCCTTGTTTGAGTCAGAGTTGAGTCAGGGCTTTTTGAAGTTGAATGATGAGTCGAGTCGGCACATTTTTTTGAGTCGAGCACAACCCTGGTCGGCGGGCGCGCGTCCATCGGCACCGGCGGCCAGCGCGCCCATCCCATCAGCACCGGCGGCGGGCGCGCGCCCTTCGGCGGCACCGGCGGCCGGCGCGCGCCCATCGCCGGTGCGCACGCGCGCGTCCATTGCAGAGAGAGGTGATGTGATTGACCCTGTGGCGACCCGTGATCGCTCGCGTACGTTCGCCGGCACGCCCATTGCAGAGAAGGGGTTCGCGCATGCCCATTGTAGAGGGGCGCGCCCCCTGCGGAGGAGGTACGCGCTACGCTGTAGACACTACTGCTTGTACCTGGTTGGGTAGCCCCTTTGCACATTGTTTGTTCATGGATGTAAATACAAGTTACATCACTGATGAGTGTAATGCTTACATTTTTGAACTAAGAAATGCCACAGGGCAGGTTACCTCGGCGAGTTTCTGATATCGACATACTGAACATAAGAGCAGAATAATTATCCATAGAGCGTTAAGGGTTTTAGCCACCGAATTCACCAGTCAGTAATTGCACATGGTGGCACCATGAGCATGAGTACCTCGCCTTGTTCGATCCTTTTCACAACTAGCAAGTAGAATGTGGGAAAAGGCAGGGAACTTCAAAGCATGCGCATATGTATATAGCTGATGATTCTCTGTTCAAGCACGATCTGGCACTCTGCAGCCTGTTCTGTTCCACATGAGTTGCCGGGACAGCATCACACATGAATTTCTGCATGCTTCAAACAGAAATGCCTTAATTTTCCTTAAAATATATTTATTTTTCACACAAAGACAACAAAAATGTACATGCAGGTGGGTACTGTGGCAAGAAATTACATACAAATGTATTTTGCCATGTAGGTACCCTCCTTTCACAGCACAATCATCAATCATAATTAAGAGCACCAAGACGTTCTTTGCGACTTGCGAGCCCAGCCGTGTCAGACCAGCTGATGCAGGGGCTCTGTCACAGGGGGCACAAGGCCCAGTGGTTATGTCACAGCACAATGTTGTACAACCTGCTATTCAAGAACACTTAAATCTTGAAAAACCTGTAGTTCTCGTCACCTCACTTTTCGCACTCTTGACAAATCACTTATCAGTCAGATCAAGACTGAAACTTGAAGAGGATAAGCTCTTTTGAGGGATGTACTTTCAGTTTCAATTCAATGACATGTCATAGATTACTCGAAATTACCATTTAAATTGTACTGTACCATGACGAATCTACCATTGAAAGAAAATTGTATCATGACCCTGCTATAAAAAACTGAAACAAGCTCCAATTGCATATGATAAATTAGGCGATGTTTATAAATCTTGCTGCCTTAGACAAGCAAATCTTCAATTTGTTTCAATTTCAGTCGAGTTCTTCACCAAAAATCCATCGTATATCGACAACCAATGCCTATCACCGAAATCTTGTAGAAATCCTCAATCCCGCAAAATTTCGCAAGGCCGCTCTTTGTTTACATTATAGTGATGGGCCAATCTGACCGCTCAAGTACTTGTTTTGCGGGAGTAAGTACATTTTTGTCGTTTTTCAAACGGCTATAACTTGCAAAGTATAGCATCAATAGGCATTTTATGTATATCGTTGGAATCGGCAGAGTCTGGAGACTTAACTGATAGGCAATACATTCCGATTCCTTTCAATTTTCAAACCCTGATAATCCCTTTAAACACTTCTTCCATAAGCAGTGTCGCAATCGTCACAGCCATGACCGGCGGCGGGGGTGGGTCGGCCAGTGCAGTCGACTGCGTCACGGATCCCACACAAACAATCAGTCATTGTGACCGTCTGTGTCCCGCCGTCGTTCACAGGAAGGGCGGCACCAGGGCCGGTGGGCGGGTCACAGGACGAAGGCCGCCACAGGACAAATGCCGACGGTCGGCTGGGCAGGCAGTCCAACTCCAGACCTTCTCTGAATGTCTGTGACGGATGAACAGGCATTTCTGTATATCTGCGGGGCGTGATTGGACGCCCCCTGTGTATCTGGTGCGGTGACCAGATCAGTTCCAATCACTACGTCATGTCGCAGCCATTCATAGAACGGATATGACAGCGCTCGGCGCGGCTGCTGGTAGCCCTTTGGCCGTTGATGTCAGTTCCGAAGTTCCAGTGACGATTGCAGAGCGCCACTTGCGCTGGACGTTTGAATGAAAGAGCTGTTAAATAAACAAGGGCGGACTGCCTTCTACTTTCACGTTGCACCGGAAACCAAACAGGAATTCAACAATATCTTTTGTTGTAGGTAGTTAGATCATTACGAAACAAAAGCGACACATGTTTTATCATAGATTTATCATAGATATGTAGTAGTCTATGGTTTTATCGATAGCTCATCAGTTTGAAGCGAATTCCCGAATTTCGGTAAAGCGTGACCTCAAAAAGCGCAAGTGCTAGCAGCAGACGCAGTCGTGGATAATGTATCTCCTCGCATAGAGATAACCTGCGTTAGCACATTTTTGAAACATTTATGGTAGTGCACTGACACGACGTCCATTAACCCGCGCCCTGCTGGGGGTCCTGGATTTCCACGCCCTGCTGGGGGGGTGTTTGAACACCCCCCCCCCCCCCCTTGTAACTCGGCTCCTGGGCCACGTAGCGATACGCGGAAGGCGGCGTTCGAAAGAGCGTCAAAAATAATGACGAAATCACTTCGGTCAATTTTTTGGTCAGGTCAAAGGTCAGGTCACCAGAGGTCATTGAAGGCAAAATTTCGCCGATTTCCAGGTCGAATGTCAAAAATTTCCAAGACGCCAACGCATAACTCGGGAACCAATAGAGCTACAGCGCCGCGGAAAAGCGCATTCGATAGCCCTATTAACGCCCTTTCTGAGTAATTCTCTCAGATTTGACCTAACGTCAACGGTTTTGCCTGCAGGGGGCAAAAACTGCAAAAATAGCCGATTTTTTTCGAAAACAGTTTTTCTGCAATAACTTTTGACCTAAGCCTTGTACGAGCTTACTTTTACCGGCATCGTGTTCCTCTCGTCAAGACGCATCGAATGAACTATAACTTGACCTTGAAAGGTCAACTTGAAAATTTGACCTCAGGTCAAGGTCATGACCTGACCGGAAAGGGTCATGTTGCATATCAGTCGATCCGTATCGTCGAGCTGAACACATCTAAGGCGTTTTCATCGCTCTAGCATGCCTCTATCAAAAGTTATTTGCGAAAAACTGCTAGATACCATTCGTGACCTAAGATGACCTCAGGGCATAAACAAGGGTCACGGACACCATTTTCAAGTTCAGTGTGTCTAAACCACTTGTAATTCGGTGTTTGGGAGTGTTTATAATGTCTTTCATCCAAAAGAGGCGCATTTCATTTTTCTCCCATTGACTTATAATGGGGAGGTCGCAAAATTGACCTGACCTTAGGTCATCGATATCAAAATTCTGAGATATACAATTTGTACATGCTATTGCTCTTAGCAATCGCTGAAAGTTTCAAAGCGATCGGTCACTCGGTGTAGCTATGACAGACATTGAAAATTTTTATGAGGTGAGGTCACTTCAAGTGACCTGGTGACCTGACCTTGAATGACCTTGGTCTGAAATTTTCACAACATGTGTAGAATTGATGTATGATAAGGTGTACCAAAAACGGCGGCGCTCCGCGCCGCCGTTTTTGAGATATTCGCGAAAAACCACAAGGGGGGGTGTTCAAACACCCCCCCCCCAGCAGGGCGCGGGTTAAAGTTAACTAAGCGTGGGGCGGGCAAACACAATGCATCACCAAAGGAAGGTGTACCGTGTAATGGCTCGTTACAATATCCGCAGAAAAACAAATGTATTTTTGTGTATAAGGCTATCTTTTTTATTACAAAGCGTTTATCATTCAGTACTCGGCGAAGGTGACACACTGCTGAAATATGATACACATCAGCAGCCATGAAGACATGCCGTATGCTTTTGTCACGAGTCTTCTTATCGTCAGGCCTTCATTGACGGCTGGTTAATTTCGAACAGCATCGTTAGTGCCTGCACTACTGTCCGTGTGCTGGCGCTCTGGTACCTTTTATTTATCCAGCAGTGCTGCACAGTCCATATGAGGCCTCCTGGATGGGAGGGCTGCCTGAGGCTCTCCAGAAGTTCTCCAGAATCGGTGAAGTTATTGGAGAGTGTCCCCCAAAGGTCAATCGGTAGTCTCGGTAGTAGATACCGTTGGAGTTGTCAAGTTCCAACCCCAAGGGCATCTGCACCAGCACCAGCAAAAAAATTGTGCCTAAAAGTACCGAAATCGGAGAGCGGAAATGATAGCTCTTTGAGGGCCGGCATAGTGTATAATCATTTTTGTTTGTCGCATGATTTTTTAAATAGAGAAGTATGTCGTTGTTTGTGTCTATTGGGTATTGGATTAGGCCCATTTTGTCCAATGAGAATATCTCAGTCGTAATAACTAATAACGGTTCAAGCTGATTTCCCACACCAAACGGTCACTTCACCGCACGTAAGCCCGCCCCGATGAAGCCGCTGTTCGGATGATGGCGACCGTCCGACCCAGAACAATGAGTTGGAGGTATTGATAAAAATGATAGCGGCTTTGCGGAGTGCACTTCCGAGGATAGATCAGAGGGTTCGGAAGAAAAAATGAAATATGAAAACCAATAAAACTCTCCTAGGTACATGTTTCACTTTGAATTATACAATGTATACAAAAACATCATGGGCCTTTTCATTGCTAGAAATGCCAGCCTTTTCACCGGTTCAAGGAGAATGGGAGACAGTGAGTGCTCCTTTCTCTCAGCTATTCAGAGTGATAAATCAATAAGCCCGGACGACAGGGACGACGTGCGCCGTGCACCTCCGCTGTTCTGCGACAAACTATCGGCACCCTCAGCGCCCTCTTCACTCGTGGTCGCTTTTGGTACTAACAGTTCGTCGCATCCCTGCGACGCGACAGCACCGCTGGTGGTCAGGCAAGGGAAGAGGATTGAGGAAGGAGGATGATCCCGAGGAAAAGAACAGACCTGGACCGCCAGCCTTGACGCTGCCAATGGGGCGCAGTTATGGACATAGAACACACAGCTAAATAGTCATCAAATGAAACGCAAAAAGCACCACGTAAAGCTTTCGTTACGGTTATCACAAGAGTCGTCAGCGGACTAGCTAAAAAAACAAAAACAAAAAAAAACTACCGCTTCAATCATCTAGCTTTTCGTGGTAACCCCTAGACTGTTGACTGAGAAAGACACACAGCAAAGCCATGCTATACGTCTGAACAGCCTTTAATCGATTCATATTTTGACAGAATGAATTATCATGACCATCACGTAATTCAGCAAAAGACCAAGCGGAACACCAGCTCGATTTCGGTGACCCCTCGTCGGGGACTGACCTCGAACTGTCCCCCAATGATGCCGCCCGCCTGGCCGATGAACAGGGTGGAGGCAGGGTCGAAGATCAGCTCGAGCGGCACCCGGGGCGCGTACGCGGACGAGTGCTTGCTGCAGTTCAGGTAGAGAGTGACCTCCGAGTCGGTCACCTGCAGCGCCAGCTTGGTCCACTCGTCCTGTGCGAGAGAGAAAGGGTGAGGGAATGAGGGGTGTCTGAGACAGAGAACACGCTGAGGTGGAAACGCGTGAAAACTTCGTCGTCACCGCTTTAAAAAACACATGTTAGGTTAAAAAGGACACCTCCATATGTTGGTTAACTCGCGCCCGGGTAGACCTCTCAGCCAACTTCGTCATAGTGGGGTGAGGGTGGGGTGGGGGCATTTGGCCACACCAGGTTATCTTGAAATGTAAGAAAGATAGAAAGACGTGGTAAAAGCACTAGATCACTCGCTACTACATACAAGATATTTCGTGATCATTTATATTACTTTTCGATCTGGCCATCACTGACACTGGATGTCTCAAAAGTAAAATTATCATGAATTCACGACTTAAACAACTTTCAAAAATCCGCGCATAGCTTGAGATTCAATAGAGCTGCAGCGCCGCGGAAAAGCGCACTTTCGATAGCTTTTTCAAAGTTTTTTTTCCCCAACAATGCTCTCAGATTTGACCGAAGTTTAGCTATTTAGCCTCTAGAGGGCAAAAACTCTCGAAATTTGACGTTTTTGCCGAAAACGTTTTTTCTGTAATGAAAAGGTCATACTGCATACCAATCTATTGGTATCGTTGAGATCGCATCCATGGTGTTTTCAGTGTTCTAGCATGTTTCGATCTAAAGCTACCGTTTCGTGACCTGACCTCATGGGACATAAAATACTGGTGCAATTTTCCGATTCAGTGTGTCAACATTTCAGAGTGTCAAATGTTTTAAATTTTCAATAACCGGATTAACAGTTAAAGAGCCCTTAATATGCACATCATGTGTGCCAAATTTCGGCTTTCTATCGTGATTTTTGACCCGGGAATGGCAAAATATAGCTCCAGTGCATGCAGTATAAGGTATGATGACGTCATATGTATTTTCGGAAGTTTAGACATCGGACAAGTGAGATTAGGAGTGATCTATGTATGGCAATCGGATCGGATGAAAAAACACTCTGAATTCATATGCCGCATACCCATGCAGCATAATGATAACCTTTCGTGACCTAACCTGACCTGACCTTGACCTTGAATTAATGCTTCTACAAATAAGGTCAGAATGAAGTAGGCCCACTGGCCACTACCATCAAAATAACCGCAAAAGGCTGTCCTTACAGAGGCATGGTAACTCTTGTCCATTGTTACCTAAAAGTGACCTTTTGGGACTTGATTTTGACCTTGACCCGAGCTTAGCATGACACTTATGTTCCCATGGTATCTTGACAAAGCACTTGAGGTCACTTTGACTGAGTTTCGGGCAAATGGCACTGACTCCGCCGTTCATAATTGCCTATAGTCATGTGGCTGCCCCAGAATTTCACCTTTGACCTGATCTTGATCCGAGAACTGACCTTAATCTTGAAATCTTAAGAATGCTTTGGGAAGATCTCGTGCAGAGCTTCCAGACCTTGTTTCGAGGGGCTCGATATGGCCATCGGCTCTTGAGATAACGGGGGATCCGGATCCGACCCCTTCCCCCAGACGGTCGTGTGTACGGAAACGGAAACGGCCCTAGCGATGCCAGGTCAAATAGGACGAGAAAATAAGTAAAGCTCCCGATATCAACTGTTTACTCTTTGCCATCCGGTCTGTCTGAAAGGGATCATTGAAAATAACCGAAATTTGTGCAGGAACATCAGCACAGACTGGCACTGGCTGGTAGGTATTCGAAGCAACTGCGTCACACTTTCAGAGGGCGGATAAGTTGGCACACCCGGCCTGCAGTGTTAATTGGCACATTATTTACTTTTTCACAGTTTTGAGGTCACCAGTGTGATATCATGGAAGCCACGCAGGGATATGTGATATCACATGTTCATCGGTATGCGGTATTTTCGTCCAACGACGCCAGACACGCTGTCCTTGGTGTCTCACTATTCGCAGTAAATATTTGGCTTCGGGTCACCTCAGGTGCGTGGGTAGATCGGTTGAGGGAGGGGGGGGGGGGGGGTCGGCTGTGAGGCGCTGGGACGTATGTGGGTCTCTGGTCACTGTAAGTGCGTGGGTGGATGGGCGGCGGGCGGCCGGTGCGTCATGTTCCGACTGGCACGAGGCCACACAGACGGCGGACGACTCAGACATGTTCAATTCACAGGTTTTTGACCCATGATTGTGACTTCCAAATTCCTTGAAAGTATTAAATATATTACATAAGTAAAAGGGTCATGATTATCGTGCGCTTAACCGACATAACATTGCATATTGCTGGATCGATTTCCGGACGTCTTTCACGTGGTTTATGATCCAATAAATGTGTCAAGACCACCCAGTTCCTGTGAGAACTGTTCCACCTGGGACTTTGCTTCCCTTCCGACAGGATATGGGCATGGGATGGAGGAGGGAAGTCGTAACTCAGCGCATATCAAACCCGGTTAGCTTGTATTTTTTAGCCATACAGAAAAAAGGAAAAGTAATTCCAATGTCGACACAATCATTGGAAGACATTACAAATATTGTGTGTGGTCGGGGGGGAGGGGGGGGGGCGGGGCATTAAAATATATCTGAAAGTAAATTGAGTCACATTTCCTTAACTTTGACGAAAATAGTTAACCCTCGCCCTGGCAGGGCATTTTTCATAACACGGCCTGGCAGGGGGGGGGGGGGGTCGATACGACCCCCCTGCGATTGGCTCCTATGGCACCTAGAAACACCATGAATTAGGTAGGTAGGTGGGCCCCTTAGAGTTCTCTCCCCTGTGCAAATTTGGTTGCTCTAGGTCAATATTTAGGGGGGTTTTGGGGGATATAAATGTATAATTTCGCTAAAAACAGGCCAAAAGTTTTTCGCTTATAACTTTTGGTCTAATTAAGATAGAGCAAAAATGAAAAAAGCACTAGTGAACTCAGCACGTCAAGGCGCGTCAAGTGATGTACTTTTTTGCTTGCTTAAGTGTACTTTAAGTTTTCCAAATTATTAAGTAAACTTTAATTAGTTAATTAAGTTCAAGTTAAACACATTGCATCATATTGCATATCATTCGATTTGACCGATCACCAGGAACACAATGACACCATTTTTTAAGCTCTAGAGTCATTATGTGCCAAGTTATTGGCAAAAACGTCATTTGACCTCAGTTGGCCTCATTTGACCTGGCCCATGGATAAGTACACCAAACAAAGAAGCACCAAGTGACCTGCTGTAAACTCCGCGCCCCGTAGGGGGGGGGGCGAAACGGCCCCTCCCTGTCCTTTTCCGTCGATATCTCCTAAACGGCTGGAGATATCGCCACCAAGCTTTCAGGACCGCTCCGAGCATCAATTTTACACATGGTGACCAAAAATTTTTCCAGAGGCTATGATAGGTTGGCCACAAATGACGTCAGAATGACGTCATGTTCTGTCATTTTCGACCGAAAAAAGACCTTCGCGAGAAGACCTGTCAGGCCTACAGCTTTGAAGATACAGAAAAATGATCAAAACGTAAAAGGTGTAGAATTGACAGGGCTACAAAACTGCTATCTTGGATTTTTGAGATTTTTGAGTTTTGACCACCAAAAATCAAAAAAACATTTTTTGGGATATATTAGCCAAAAAAATCCAAAAAGTTTATTGAGTTTCGAGAAAACCGGAATATTTGTGATAGTACCTACCATCTTCTATCTACATACCAAATTTCAGATCGATAGCTCCTTTTTGGCCAACTGCAAAGGTCATAAAAATGGGCGGGTGGCTACCCACGACGCTCCTGTTGTTACCAGGTGGCTACCTGGGGGTGGGGTTTTATGAAATCGATTGTGGGTGCTCAACTTGCCGGTGCTCAACCTAGGGCACCCCCAAATCTTGGTTTCTCATCGGATTTAGGCCACTTACTTTTCGTCACAGCCTCATTAGATGATTTTTTTTAACCAAAAATAAAAATAAAATAAAAATAGTAGGCCACCTGGAATAGGCACCAAAACTACTTTTCAAATCGTAAAATAGGCTCTAGACTATATTCGATATCGTCTCCAAAAACGAAACCAAAGTCATCTATAAGTTCGATACCTGACCTTCATCCGCTCGTCTTAGGCAATGAATCTAAAATGTTCTGAGTAGACCGGAACTGGCAGCACAGGGCCTCTCAGGCCCGAGGGGCACCGTGCATCTAATGAGGGGACCCTTGTGGCCCCTGGCTACGCCACTGGTTGCGGCCATGTAGGTATATAATGGTCACACCGTCCCTATTCCCAAGCATAGGCGGCGGCCGATCCCTGGTCTGCGCAATATAACCGCCATCGTTAGACATAACACGGCCAATGCGGCATTGCTCTCTTGTGGTAGGAAGCAACAAATTTAGACAATTAATGTGTTCAGGCAGCATCTTGTGTAAAAGGTATTTGTAGGCTTCTGATGACATTTTTTCTCTGGCATTTCTTCAAAATGTTTATTGTGGGCGCTCAAGAGCTTTTGTGGGTGCCCAGTTTGACTTTGTGGGTGCTTGGGCACCCACAAAGAGATATAAAGCCCCACCCCTGCCTGGGCCTTTGTGTTATTGAACAGCTACTGAAGAAAAACTTGGTTCGTAAAACGGCTATTTTATTAATTTTTGCCCTCCAGAGACTAAACCTTGACGTGGGGTAAAAAAATGTGGACACATTACGGATCGAGCGTTAAAAGGATTATCGAAGGCGCTTTCCTGCAGCGCTGTAGCTCTACTCCCGAGTTATGCACCGGATTTTCGAAGAATGTTAAAATAGGCAACATTTTACCTTTGTTAACCTCTCATGACCTGACCTTTGACCTGACCTAAAGATGACCCAAATGTTTCGTCTAGCTTTTTGACGTTCTTTCGAATGCTACTCAACCCTCGTCCGTATGCTCCGTATGCTTATGTATTGCTTTGCCAGCCGCGAACGTATGGCGGGGGGGGGGACGGAGTCCGTCGAACCCCGCCTTGCCGTTTGGCCCCTGATCGAGCGAGAGCCTAGAGCTTCGCAGAATAAACGAGCGTGTTGCCCGTGACAAGAGGAAGTTGTTGACATACCTAATTTTAAGGTCATATGTCATTGGTTAACATTCCGGGTCATTACAATGACCCAAAAGTCGGTAAAGTCGGGACCGGTTAGAACGTTGTAGAGTGAGAATGCTATGTATGGGTATGTTTTTCGGGGTGCTGATCACGAATATCATGCAATGTTAGTTTTGATCACCAATGATGTCTTCATCCATTCAGGCCAGGTCAAGTCAGGTCAACCAATAGGGGTCCTGCCAGACATTCGCAGTAGGTGTTAACGGCCTCTGATAGCTTCGTAACATGTTACGAAGGCACCGAAACGACTTCGTAAATGTTGACATGCTTGCTAAATTCGAAATCGGCACCAAAAACAAGTTAAGAAACAAGTAAAACTCGCAAAAAATGAACCGATTACCGAGGTCATCAAAAGTCAATGACCTGACCTTCGGGTGACCTTGATAGCTGACACCCACCATAAAGCATGATACCAGTATCATATCACATCTTTGAACGCTTCAAACCACCAAAGGACTGCAAACGCGCGGCTAATGCGAGCCGGCATACGCCAAATCGCAATTCCGGCCAAACATGGTCTCAACAAATAGGTCACAGGGTCATTTGGGTCAGGATCATGAAATTTACAGGGTAGGTGTGGAACTAATTAACCCAACGAAAGTGTCGTCACGATTGGCCACTTTTTACGAGAGTTATTTGCGAAAAACCGAGGGGTCCTCGGCTGGCGCCGAGCACCGGTCCGGCGCGGGCTAGAAAGTCCTTTTGTATATTTTCCGTCAGCAGCGTTTTGGAGGGGACATAGAATCTAAATCTGTTTTGGTTCCTGGACAGCGTTAATTTGTTTCAAGTTCGCAGTCATCGACCGTATAATGTTCAGATGCGGATGATCATTTGGGGACGGATCACTCAGGGGACGGCCGTCCCCGTCTGTTCCGATGACAGCCGTGTTGGACGGACGGTCATTCCGATGACAGCCGTCCTGCTTTGGGCGGACGGTCATAGTGGACGCTATACCCGGCGCGGTGGGTAGGTCCCTAGCGTCCGCAGCGCTGGTCACATCTCGCTCTCCCCTTGGCACGGCGGGTGGGCCGGCGGGTGCGCGTCCCTGTCGCCTCGGAAGCGCCCGGGCCCCGGAATGTTGACTTTAGCCGGGCGAGGTGCCCTGACCGTTGGGCCTCCCTCCGGCGGCTCCGACGACAGTCATGGTTACTGGTAGGGGAGACGGATTTGAGGTGCTACTCCGCGCGGAACATGCGTTGGAAAGAAATTAGTTTCAATAAAATTGTGCAGAACTTGCCGTTAAAATGTAGGGAAACACATACTGCAAAATCATTATTATATTGCTAAAATAAGTTCTTAACATGGCATGGTAACTGTGGTCGGTATAGTTACATATATTAGGTCTAAGTTGAAGTGGCAGGCAGGTTCATTGTAATGAATACATTATGTCTCCTCACAATGAACTGACTTGTCTTAAACACTCACCTGGTTTCCTGGACAACAATGAGCATGAGTCTCACCTACCTGGAGCAAATCCAGATTCAGCAACCCGCATGTCACTAGCAGTCAAGTTATGTCGCTGTGTCTCAAATGTTCCGCGGCAAATATACACAATACCAAATAGAGTCAGGGAAGACGCTAAAGGATTAGACGCTGACCCTCGCCTCTGTCGTTTCACACCCTTCCAAACAGCTGACGCCAGACTGGCCTCAATCCGCCAATCAGGCGCTGGCTACCTCGCCGCCGGCGGCTCCCATAGGCCGCTCCCCCTTGGCTCTCCGTGGCTCCCTGGGTGGCTACCCCGTGGACGAGAAGTTGGGGTAATGTATTTCCCATCAAATTGATGAAATACTAGGACTTACTCCACAAGGAGATCGAATGGGTCGGAGCGCTTTCAATATGTATTATACATATCGTCGTCAGCGAATCAATAACGGGTCGAATCGAGTCGGGTATCGAAGAGAATATCGTATTTCCCATCTCTATTTCTCTGTTACTTGATCGACGATTACCACAAAAAGAGTAACGGAAAGAATGACAAATCCCTTTTTTAATGTTTTTTGGGATGCGAAGTTGTTTATAAATGCAAAAAATATAGACTCCAAATTTACCACAATTTGATCGTATGATAAACAGATTTGGTTTCGCATATCTAAGTCCAAGTACTTGTACTTTCTGGCTACCTAGATGTGTAAATGATCGTGGACGGGGAGTTGCCGAGCGTGCTACCCGGGACCGGCTCTATCTCAGGTAACACACGACATCATTAATCACCAAACTTGTTGACTTTGCACTTTTCTTTGGAAAATATGCCAAAAGTCATACTTGCATTTTTCACAGAGATATGCCATTGGGAAAACAATGTTTGTTCTATAATCTAGCAATATTTGTTGTTCTTTTCCTAAAATGGTTTTGCCTTGTTTGGTTACCTGGCTTTGCAGTGAGAGACCTGAATTGGCTACCCACGGGTGTGGACGAGTTGGCAACTTTTATGACCTCTGTGGCCAAGTTATAGCGAAAAAAACTGTTCAAAAATGATGACGTCAAATTTTCAAACTCAATTTTTGGCAATTCTAGACCTCGTAGAGCAGAACAAAGACCACCATTAGACTCCCCGTGACGAGCTGCATCGAATCGATACCCATTTTATGCAAAAATATCAGCTTTGAAATTTGACCTAATTTGACCTGACCTTGACATGACCTTCACCAAAATGTGACTCAGGCTGGCCCCAAAGGCTGCCTAACCCACATAATCACATTTGTCATGTAAAATGGACCATTACATGTATCACAATTCACACGACACTTTCATGTTGTGACCCCCGGTGACCTGACCTCGCTGTGACCTGACCTAGTATCAGTGACCTCAGATAGTAAAGTATGTGTTTGGCGAACAATGTACCATCGATGGTTTTTAATAAATTACCAATTTACTCGATTTCACAACACCTTTCTTGAAATGCCTGTGAACGGTGAAAATCCGACCTTAGACCTGACCTGTGACGTCATCGGTTTGACCTAGGTCAATGAAATTTTGTCACAAGGTAGTTCCCCGGTGGGGCTATCAAACACCGTTTGAATTTTGAAACTCAGCCGGTAAATTTCCGAGATCTTAGGGGGGGGGGCTGAAACGGCCCCTCCCCTACGGGTGGTAGGGTCTGCCGATAGCCCTACGGGGCGCGGGTTAAGTACTGTGGTTTTAAAGCACATAAGTGATAGAACGAAGCGGATATCTCCAGTATTTTCCGAATTTAGTATTTTCCCATAGGCTTAACATTACGACGTAATGACCTCTAACTGACCTCAGGTCAGTGACATAAAAAACCCGAAGGTTATGTTATACAACTCGATGAACTTAGCACATCCTGAAAGTTTGAAGGAAATCAGTTCAAAACTGTGAGTTGGACAGGTGCATAAAGAAAATTGAAATTTGACCATGACCTTGTACCGGTTTTTCTGACCTGGTGACCTGACCCAAGGTCACCCGGACCTGAAATTTTCAGTTCACATGTAGAAAGGTTGCCTTATAGGCTGTGCCAAATTTGGCTCTTCGAAAAACCTTAGGGGGGGGGGGGGGTTGCATCGACCCCCCCCCCCTGCCAGGGCGAGGGTTAAGGTCATTGCAGGTATTGAAAAAAGAAAACAAAAATGTTCAAAAATAGCCATCATAACTCTACTAAGTAGTGCGGTATATTCAGCTTGTCATTAAAATTTGATCAAATAAAGCTGCTTGAATACATGTCATAAAACGTGTCACAACTTCCTTCATCATATTTTTCAACACAATGCCCTACTTAACGCTCCTTCCCTCCCTCCCTCCCTCTCTCTCTCTCTCTCTCTCCTGCCCTCCCTCCCTCCCCCTCTCTCTCTCTCTCTCTCTGTCTTTCTGTCTCTCTCTCTCTCTCTCTCTCTCTCTCTCTCTCTCTCTCTCTCTCTCTCTCTCTCTCTCTCTCTCTCTCTCTCTCCCTCTCTATCTCTATCTCTATCTCTATCTCTATCTCTATCTCCCCTCCCTCCCTCTCCCTCCCTCTTCTCTCTCTCCCTCCCTCCCTCCCTCTCTCTCTTTCTCTCTCTCTCTCTCTCTCTCTCTCTCTCTCTCTCTCTCTCTCTCTCTCTCTCTCTCTCTCTCTCTCTCCCAATGGACGGCTCACCTGCACGCTGGGCACGGTGAACGTGGCCAGTCTCTGAGAGGTGAAGTGCACCTCCGAGTCGGTGTACAGCAGGCTGATGTTGGTGTATCCGTCCGCAGCCGGCGTCAGCTGTACCCCCAGCTGCACCACCGTCTCCAGCGGGTTCAGCACCGCGAACAGGAAGCCGCCGTCCGACGAGCGCAGCAGCACAGTCACGGCCACCGCGAACTCGCGCGGCAACCGCTCCGGCAGGAACAGACGGTACGGCCGCTGCCGGAGGGGGGGGGGGTATCATCAGCGGGGGGGGGGGGGAGGGGGGGAGCTGCTCGGGGAGGAACAGTCGGTACGGGCGCTGAGGAGGGGGGAGGGGGGTAACATCAGCAGGAGGGGGGGGGATGAGCCGCTCCGGCAGGAACAGACGGTACGGCCGCTGAGGAGGGGGGGGGGGGAGTACCATCAGCAGGGGTGGAGCCGCTCCAGCAGGAACAGACGGTACGGGCGCTGATGGGGGGGGGGGGCGGGTACCATCAGCGGGGCGGGGGTACCATCAGCGGGGGGTACCATCAGCAGGGGGAGGGCGACAGACGGTACGGCCGCTGACGAAGGCGGGGAGGGGGGAACGTCAGCAGTGGGACGGGGGGGGGGGGCGGTCACTATGAAACATTGATGTTTGTCATTTCCAAGCCGCTGAGCTCGAATGCGTGGTATGCCAACTGGAAAGGAGAAATTTTTCCAAAACGCTTTTTTGGGTTATCTAAAAGTCACATACAACAATAACCGATTTACTTTTATAAAGTGTACAAAATAACTTTAAAAAATAGCGCCTGGACGCTCACCTTGACTTCATGTTCCTTTTTGAAGCCGTACGCAGGAAACCCGTCCTCTCCCTCCACGAAGGCCAGGTTACTCTTCTCGGGAAACGGTACCGGGATGGCGTCCAGCAGGCTGATGATCTTGACTTTTCCTGTCGACAGACAGACGGCCAGCTGTCACACAGCGGCCGCTAACAGGACCACTTGTCACGCCGGACAGTCAGACGCAGTGTTGGAAAACACTCAGACGCAGCGCAATTGTCCGACAGCGCCCACCCGAGCACCCACGTCGACACACTAAAATAACGCAACTCATCACCACGGCCCGTCAAAGCTACAGCGCTTCCATAAACACGCTGAACAGCTTGTGACACGGCGGGTCGGGGCTCCCGACAGCCACTTGTTTGAGTTTGAGTTGGGCGCACGCGTCGAGACATGGACATTGGACGACCGAATGGCGCCTGCTCACAGTACCGGACACACGAGAGTAGACCTACCCGGCACACGTGTGTGAGACAGTCGGCTTCCGTCTGTGAATTGCCGGAGTCATTGCGCAGGTGTGTAATGGAATATGGCGGCTCTGTGTAACACAGCCCGTCTACTCCTACTACATGAATATATCTGGCACGATTGTCATTGAAAAGGCAGCAGCGAATGACGTTACCGTCGGTGCATTTGTGCACTGCTGGATTTGCATTTGAGCGGGTTTCTGAACAACTGGCCGTGGCTTTGGTCATCAGCCAGCATTGCGTTATATAAATAGATACCTATACGGCAATCCTGGCTGGGAGACTCGGGACAGCAAGAACGGTGATTTACGTCGTCGGTACGGGGAGCGGGCCTGCATCTGCCACAGCTGCCCAACGCAAATTGAATCGGCAGTATTTGCATATTGTCCCATTTTAACGTTGATTGGAAATGAGCAGAGTCGTACGGAGCCGACGTTATCTTTACTATGCTATGCGATGTATGACCAAATAAAACGTACTTCTGATGCAAACTTTTCAAAGATTCTGAAAACCAATGAATCCCTAAAAAGTAAAGCATAAACCAATTATTTTTCTTTCAGAAGCAACGCAAGTAGTGGATAAACATAATGTTTCAAAGCGTTTAAGTGCTAGACGAGATTAAATTTCATAAATTAATCATTCATTCATGAAAGAAAAAAATGAATTTTTTTCTTACAATGAAATTATTTACTACAGCAGGTATTCAGCAACTGTGGATCAGCAAGAAGAAACAAAAGTGTATCGCGAGTGAATAAAATATTATGTCTCGACAAATTTGACAGGGCTATCGAACGCCGTTTGAATTTTCCGGATCCGTCCAGTAGTTTCGGAGATACGGGGGGGCAAAAAGTGCCCCCCCCCCCACCGCGCGGAAGGTGGCTGGTAGGCCCACCGCCTGCCGGGTCTGGGTTCTGGGTTCACTTTTTCGAGGGACCCTCCCACCTTAACATTAGATTTGAGTTGAGATAGCCAAAATGGGGTCCCTGGCTCACAATTACCGGTTTCGGCACTCACAACATCGAGAAATGCCTTAAATCGGAAATATTGAATTTCAAAATTGCAGCATTTTGATTCAGAGGGGCTAATGCATAGGAATACCCCTCTGAATGTGTGACGTCAACGCAGATATCTAACGATTTTTAAATGTTTGACTTAAACGTTTTGTAGCACGCGGTGGTATATGCTGCTTTGCGCGCAACAAGTGCCGCACTTTCAGCTGCCAAACTATCTATCTTACTATTTGAGGAGGGTGCGTCTGTCCGTTACCGAGGTCCCGACTTGGTGGTGCTTTGCGTGGACTACAGGCCAGACCGTTGCACCTAGCCCGGTGAAATTTGCACAACTTATAGATCAAGGATGCGCGACGTGCCTTTGAGGGGTCTCAGCTCGATCGGATTGATAGGGAGCGCGTGGCGCGTGCTCAAAAAGTGCAAATTCGCGTCATAGACTTTGCATGTATAAATCGGCTTGCGAAATGGGGCGAAAACGGCTAATTTTGGCCGACACAGGTCCAATCCCCGTGCAATATCTCGGTGACCAGGGGTCCGACCGGCATGGGGAAAACAGCATCGTGTAGATAATTGAACGGGCTATCGAATGGTATGCGAAGCAGTGGATGGCACGCGCCACGTGCACCGGGGAGGGCACTTTTGTTGAAAAACTGCGGTTTTTGACGAATTTTGGAATTGATTTTATTTTTAGGTGACCGTCAGACGGAACGAGTTGAAACAACGCCTATTGGCAAGAGAAGTGTACCGCCTCTCATGGGAAAATTGTGAAAAGCTGATTGATCCAATTCAAGGTGGTACGAATCACGGGAGAAAATGGTGTTTGTCAATTTTGTGCCACTTTGTTTATCAAACTGGTTTTACTCCATAATCTGATATCTTTGGCAGTTAAAAATGGCACCGTTGGAAAGAACATTCAATTTTGTCCAAGATACACTCTTCATTTTTACATTATAAGCAACAGTATTCTTAAAAATGTAAATGTTCCAAACCATTACATTGTCATTTTTAGCGAAATTCATCGATGGCCCTCAAAAGACTTCACGCCAGTTTTCGAATCATTCTTAGGTAGAACGCATGATAATACGACACGGGCACCTCGACGCGATGTATCTTTTTTGTTTTGGCCGTCAAAAAGCAATCGAACAAAATGGATACCAACCAAATAGACACAGACCACCCAATACCCACGGGTAAAAAATAACCCTTCTTCGCGTTGCGGAGCACGCGGGTAACCCTAGTTGCTTCCAAATAAAGTCGCTAGGAACAGCGGAGATCCCAAAAAGTAAACAAAAGTAAAAGTCTAATATCTTGAAAACCGGTGAATATTTTTCTATGAAATTTGGCAGATATTCGTTTTCGCTCTTTCTGAACCGAGCAACATCACTTTCATGCCAATTCATAAACTTTTTTGAAGGTGGGAGGGTCCCTTTAAGGACTCAGACCAAAATGACCTTTAACCTGTGACCTATTTCTCGAGACCATGTTTGGCCAGAATCGCGATTTGGTGAATGTCGCTCGCATTAGCCGCGCGTTTGCAGTCTTTTTGCGATTTCAAGCGTTCAAACATGTGATATGACGTTGGTCCCATGCGTTATGGTGGGTGTCAAGGTCACCTGAAGATCAGGTCAGGTCATTGACCTTTGATGATCTGGGTTCACTTTTTCGAGTTTTACATGTTTCTTGACTACTTTTTTAGCTGATTTCGAATTTAGAAACCATCTGAACATTTACGAAATAGTTTTGGTGCCTTCGTAGCATGTAACAAAGCTGTCAGAGGCGGTTGACATGTACAGCCCTCTGCAAACTGCGTGGTAGGTATTCTTTTTTTCGACAAAACCGAGAACAACGCGAATACCATGCTATCGGTTACTCAAAAATCGTAACAGCAAGACGCGCGAGACTCCGCACCTTAGATTGGCATTATCATCGTGTTCATTTTCCATCAAGTTTGGCAACAAAACCCAAAAGTTTATATTTGCCCCCAAAACAAACTTTTGCATTTTGCTGTCACACAAGGCGTATACTTTGTTAAGTGATAAACCCATTCGAAGGAGTAGAGCATGGCGCATCTATTTGCAGGGAGTTCCGACCGACTGATAGCATAGCCTTTGAGCTATTATCGGTTTTGTCGAAAAAGGAATACCTACCACGCAGTCTGCTGAGGGCTGTAGGGGAGAGTGGGGAAAGATGCCCAGGGTTTTGCTATGTCATATATTATTCGAAAATGACGATGGGAAAGCAAAAACTTGGAGTTTGAACGGAAGCCTACATCATTTTTCTCCAAAAATATCACACTTTCGTGCCTGAAACATTATAACTTTTTTTGCTATCAAGCATTTTCCTGAAGAAGTGAAAGGGGGCATCTTACCCCACAGGGTGGAAAAGACGCCCCCTGACGTTGGGAAAGATGCCCCCTGCACTATAAGTGACATAAATGGGCACGTGAATCGCCTGAACGAATCAGTAGTCCCTTCGAGCCTGCAGTAGACACCAAACGTCATCATAAGGGCCCTCAAAAGTAGTCGTAAGGGGCTTCAGAGGTCATCGTTAGGGCCATCATAGTCCAGCGCGGTCAAACAAGCCTCCGTGGTGGCGTTCAGAGACCACTGCGGGGCTCTTATAGGTCTTCATGATGCTTGAGGGCCCTCGAGCCCATCGTGGGGACCTCCGATGCCAGCGCGGCCCGTGGGGCCAACGTGGGAGCCCTCAAAGGATGTCGTGAGGGGCCCTGGAGCCAATAATGGGGCCCACAGAGGCCGTCGTGAGGGCTCTCAGAGTCAGATGCCGCCCAAAAAGTCGCTATGTGGGCCGAGAGACCGGCATGGGGAGCACCCGACCGTACTGGACTCTCAATAGTCCCAGATCGGCTTTTGCCTACATCAAAAGTATGTAGGGGAAGTTGGGGGAACGCCGAATACTTTTTTTCTGACGCCCGTAGCACGCAAGGTAGACAACATAAGCTATTCTTGTTGGCGTCATTCGAGAGGCCAGTCTTTTGCCTTTCAAACATACCAGGCGGCGCGCATTTGATGAATTCACATACCATTAAGCGCACAAACTAAAAATATCAAAGAAGTGACTTTTTCGGCGTTGCCCCGGACTGCGGGGAAAGCCGAAAATGGGAGAAATGATCTACGGGGAATGCCGACATTGATGTTTTGCCACTTTATCTCAAACTTTATCCAGAATTTATCAAAGCTGGCACGCGTTTTAAGAGCTTGAGGACGCTTGGTGCACACTGGAAGTTATAATTGTGTGATATAATAAGAAAATGCCAGGTAAATAATTCCTTATAGGTAACAGGCCGTTGTGTCAGTTGAAAGTGTAATTTGTGTGACTAAAAATTCGCGTTGCTATTCTACAGTGGCCGCAAAAGAAATCTTGACAAAGGTCAAATACAATGCAATTGCAATTAGTGAACCTGCTCGTATATCTCTCGCACCAGAGGTACTAGAATAGCAGCAGTAAGGTCCACGTAGCGTGCTTTAACGTGCGTAATTGCACGTTTTCGGCATTACCCAGCCAGCCATACTTTCATTTGCAGGCCCATAACTTTTCAACGTGCCGTATACATTTCAAATAGGCAGCACACTTATGCAAAGACATGCTGAAGATTACTTGACCGAATTGGCCAGACAAACGGTAGCATAATGAGTAAGAAATGCAGCTTCAAAAGCGCATGTAGTACAAGGAACGCGTACCTTGAAAACGCTCTTGGCGCCCTCACAGCCGAAGTATTCCGAATGACGACTCGTAACAAACATGCGATAATTGTAGTCACTTAAGCTTCAGAGCATCACTGACAGGTGGCATCCATGTCTTACGGTTTTCGAAATATCTCGAATTTCGGCTTTGCCCCAACTCCGGCATTGCCCCAACTTCCCCTAATAAATGATTTGACGGGCTGTTTGAAGGACAGCCTACGGATTTAGGGGGGCGTCTTTCCCCATCAGGACAGGGGGCATCTTACCCCAAGGTACCGAAGTAACATTAAATCAGTACAATCTGTTAGCCATAAAACTACACCCTGAAACAAACTGTTTGGGACACAGTACACGGATGCTAATGTATCACGACTATAGCAAGGGACGCAAAAATTATTTACCTTCTTTGATATTTACAATGTTTTGACACCAAAATATTTTTTGAAAGCAGCAAATAAAAAACATGCAATCATCAGCCAGCCGTTGCCCAACTGAGCTTCGCAATTTTTTGTGCAGTTAACAAGGAAGGCTTCCGCTTTACGCTAAGAACATTAATTTCCAGGTCCGATTCTTTGTTTCGCCGCTAGAGGGGGTGGGGCGTCTTTCCCACCCTGGGCATCTTACCCCACTCTCCCCTACTATGAATACCCGGCAAGACGCCTATTGGTTGACCTGACCTGACCTGACCCGACCTTACCTAAAGGCATGAAGACATCTTAACTGTGATAAAAAACATGATACTCGTGATCAGTACACCGAAAAACCCCATGGCAACCTCACTTTACGATGTTCTAACAGTTCACGATTTTCGCGGCTTTTGGGTCATTGACCTGACCTGGAATGTCAACCAATGACCTAAAACCTTAAAATTGTATATCACCGTCTTTATCTCGTCATGGGCAACACGCTCGCTTTTTCCGTGAAGCTCTAGCTCGATCAGGGACCAAACGTCTAAGGGGTCCAACGACCCCCCATACGTTCGAGACTGGCAAAACACCCATACGGGCGAGGTTTAAGTGCCATGTCTATTGTTCTAACCTATGATTTGATATGGCATATCATGTGTGACATGGGCCAGCAATTTGACAGCGGCACCTTGATGACCTCCTCCCCGGCCGCGTGCGATGTAACAACCCTGCACAATGCCACAGGCTCGATGGGGGCTGTCACAGCTCGACCCGTATATCTTGTCCGATCAAGCCCTTCCAAAGGTGCGGCCGTGCCTGGATCATGCGGTAGCACCACGTCACCGTCTGCTCGATTGTATTGTGTTGTCCTGTCTGTCCGTGGGTGGATGTCGGGCCGGCAACTGATCAGACAGTGGTCGAAGCGTGTTCGGCGGTGTCGGTCGGGCGCAGACGTGGCTCAGGATGACATCACGAGGATCACGGTGTGGCACGTCACCCCTAACCAGCTCACGTCACACGGCGTCGCCGCACGTCAGCCTCTGTTTGGCTCACATCACGCCGCGGCACGTCACCTCTGGATGCCTCACGTCACGCCACGGCACGTCACCTCTGGATGCCCCACGTCAAGGCGCGGCACGTCACCCTCTGTTTGGCTCACATCACGCCACTGCACGTCACCCTCTGTTTGGCTCACATCACGCCGCGGCACGTCACCTCAGGATGCCCCCGTCAAGGCGCGGTGCGTCACCGTCTGACCGGCTCGCGTGATGCGCTGGACGTCACCCCGTGACATGGTAGTGCGATGTGGCCTCCCACGCACCCCACGCGCTGATGTCACATCAAACTGGGCGCAGCATCCGAGTACGCAGTACCTGGACCGCGAGGCACCGTCCCGAGCGGCCGCAATCGGTGCACTCTGGTGTGACATAGTTTCCGGCTAACTGCTGCAGAACCGACCCTATCAGTGGCCCCCGGGGAACTGGGCTGCCCCCCGACAGCTTCTGTAGCCGCCGAGATGCAATTGATGAAGTCATCACTGAACGCGGGCGGGCAGAGCCGAGCCCTGAGGGCATTTTTCACCGGCTCTTGGAGCCCGAGGCAGCTCGTAAATCATATTTTAATTTCCTGTCGGTCCGACTGAGGTTCGCGCCACCCCCAGATCGGCCTGGGGGGGGGGGGGCCCATAGGCGGGGGCGTTCGATACTGGGCCAAATACAGAACCTGAACCTGACTTGTAGTGCTCTGCTGTCTGGAACTCCGGCGCTCTGCAGTTTCTCGGCACTCGCCGCGGTTTGGTGTCTCTGGGGCTCGACTAAGACATTTAACAACATAAATATTCTAAGCGCTTATACATTTTGCCTGTGGAAAAGATATTAAAAAAAACTTATCAAAACAGCATCGATTCCAGAGGCCCCCAGAAGAGTTAAGGTGGTCCCGAATGTTTCCGAAAATCGCAATCCTGGAAGTTTAATTACTTAACACTTCAAAACACAGATGTGGCAATGCACAAAAATATTCACTAAGAACTATAAATGCAAGATTGCATTGAAGATAATGGAAAAACATTTTATATCCTGAAAGATTTCTGACGAGTGAGCAAAAGACCAAATGTTCTGATTATGTTGAGACAGCACCTCTTTTTAATGCACTTTCAGTCCCACCTAAGGAGTAATTTCACTTGTAAGAGGAGTGCGGCAGTGAGAGTCTCACTATGCTCGGCCATGATTCCGGGAACTGCCCGAGGGCTCTGCACAGTCGCGACCGGCGCCGGTTTCGGCACCAGACTCGACCAATATCCCCGCGGGCGGCGGCGGCCGACCGACCAAAACCAATATCCGCTCCCGGGAGGGCCGTCTCGGAACAGAATGTGCCCCCGATCGGCGCCAAGGGTGCTGGTAATGTCAGGGTCATGGTATAAAGTTGAACGCCAAAACCTGAATCGAATATATGATTATTGATTTCGATTGTGCTCGACCTTGTCCAGTTGTATATCTAAATTGAATATGCAGTTGCAATATCATTTTCATTATTGTTTGTCACATCTAATCTGCTTTTGATTCCATGGTATCTGAGTGAACACAAAACCCATAATTGGTAACTCTTGTTTCGAAATGTTTTTCCTTTGAAGTACTTTTACCGCTTACGCCTGGCATATGGCATATACGCCGGTACTAAGAATACTGCCACTTAGGGATCAGTTCAAGACTGATGTAGACTTTACGAAAGGTAGTGTATCTCAGGGAGTTTCAGCTTAAACACAGTAAAGACAGTTCGGCTTCCGTAAGCATGATCTGGCCATTTACATTTGGACTTTGTCCAAATGTAATTACAGCTGAGGGTCAGCCTCCCGAGTCATCAAACCAACGTGACACAGGTGGTCGCATGATTGGAGGACCGGGGCGCTGGACATAGGGATCGGTCCGGCCAATTGGCGGCATTGCAGATAGAATCCGCTGTATAATTAATCAGAACGGATTGGGGAGATGGATGAGAAAGGAAGCAATAGTAGAAGCTTGAGCAGTAAAGGCCTGTGTATTGTTTTGTGCTGTGAGAACGGATGTGGCATGAGACAACAACATTACGAAGTCATTACTGTTGTGCTAGTAATCTTAGCACAGTGAAGAAATAATGACGGAATCCACACAGTTAGTAATGCCAAGATCCACTCGGAATCGCTCGTGCAAAAATACCATGAATCATCAGCCATATCGTCCGCTCCAACACTCCAAGACGCCGTGTGCCAACGTAACTAGTTTTCCCACAAACACTTTGAGGAACCGCTAGCTCTGCCAAACACACCACTGCCAGTGCGGACTAGCCTTTCAGACCGTCTAATGGAACTAATGACGTCACTCGGTCCACTGATGACGTCATCAGTCCGATGGCCATCCGTCACAGTCGGCACAGGTGTGGCGCGTGTGCTCAGAGCGGCGCTAATGACCGCCCTAATGGGGCCGACTAAGTGGCGGACGGTGTCGCGTCGGCAGCCGCCGGTCCGACAGTCCGTGTCCCGGCCGCGTCCGGCCAGCCAACAGTGGATCGGGGTGACAGAGACGACCCCAGTGGCTTCAAGGGCTTGGAGGAGAACGACATCTCTACACCCTTGCCGTGGGTTGAAACTCGACCTCTTTCGGTCATAGGCTGCAGTGCAGCAGCCGCTCGAGACAATGGCGGCTGGCGGGAGCGCCGTCTGACGGTCGGGGATGCACACGCTGCTCGCCTCCCTCGGCAGGATGAAGTGGACCCGCTCCAAGGAGCTGAGCGCCCCAGAGCGCAGCGGCATCCCCATCACCTTCCCGACCAGCCACCTGGAGTCCTGGCAGCAGCGCGGCCGGCGCCGGCGCTACCTTCGCCTCCTGATGGCCAAGAGCGCGCTCTTCTTCCTCATCAACTCGGTGACGCTGCCGCAGACGTGGCCCTACCTGCAGTCGGCGCAGCCGGGCGCGCGCAAGACGGCCGCGGCGCTGATCGTCTCTGCCACGCCGCTGGTGCGGGCCTTCAGCGCCCCACTGGCCGGCTGGATGACCCGGCGCGTGTCATTCCGCTGGGTGGCACTGGTCTGTGACCTGCTGACCTGCGCCGGAGGTCTGCTCTGGAGCGCCGCCTACTCCGCCCCGCTGCCGGCTGCCTGGTGGCTGCTGGCGGCTCGCGCCGTGATGGGACTCTGCGGGGGACAGCTGGAGCTGCTGATGACCTACGTGGCACACGGAACCTCCTCAGAGGAGAGAGTCCTGGCCACGGCGCAGGCCGGCGGCACGATCGGCATCGGCACTCTGCTGGGCCCCGGTGTCGTGGCGCTGATGTCGTACATCGGCACCGAGGGGCTCAGCGCTGCCGGCATGCGCTTCAACCAGTTCACTGTGAGCTCGCTGTTCCTCACGGCGCTCTTCACCGCGGTGACCGTGGCGTCCTGCTGTCTCTTCACAGACTCCGACATAGCTGCCGAGGAGAGTCGCATGCTGGCGCTCTCTCACCAGCGCTATCGAGCCCAGTGGTTCGGCCTGTTCGTCTGCCTGCTCGCCTCCGCGCACAGTTTCGGCGCGATGAGGCTGCACGAGTCGCTCCTCGTACCGATGATGATGGAGCTTTACGGATGGGAGGAGACACGCGCCCTGCGGGACGCCGGTCTGGTGCTCCTCCTGGCCAGTGTCGTGGCCATGGCCATCAACAGCCTCTCGGCACGCGCGTCTCAGAAGCACGGCGAGCGTCCCGTGCTGATCGGCGCCCTACTGGGGGCTCTGATCAGCAGTGTGCTGGGGCTGCCGCTCGAGGAGCTGGCCCTCTCGCAGCGCGCGCCCGGCGCCGGCCGGCGCAGCCTCACGCTCTGGCCGGAGCTGCTCTCGGCGAGCGGTAACTCCTCGGCGCGCTGTCCCGGCTACCAGAGCTGGTGTCCGTCGGCGGCGAGGCTGCCGTTCAGCCAGCTGGTGGCCTGCGTCATCCTGACGGCGGCCAGCGCGGCGGTGCTGTTCACCAGCGCGGGTGCCACCTTCTCGCGCCTGCTGCCCGCCTCCGGCCAGGGCCCCTACTGGGGTCTGATGGGCGCCTGTGCCAACGTCGGCCGGTCGGTGTACCCCGTGGCCTTCACGGCCGTGTACTCGCAGCTAGGGCCGCAGATGACCTACCTGGGCCTGACGGGCGTGGTGTCCGTGCTGCTGCTAATGGCGGCGCTCTCCTACAACCAGCTGGTGCCCCCTGTCGTACCACCAGTCACCCACGACAACAATAACTGCGACCCCAGCGTGCAGTGGTACAAACAGGTCTACAGCCAGACCCTGTCGACCATCATGGAGGACCTGGCGAGTGACCTGAAGCAGGCAGAAGGCGCCCAGCGGAGGCGGGGCGAGCTCTCGGAGATCCTCGGCCACGGTCTGACCAACCTCGGCAAAACTGCGCGCGGCGGCGGCCGCGAAGGCCAGGACGATACGGCCGAGAAAACGGCGGTGACCGTACAGTGAGGGACGTTTATTGTGGTCAGTGCAGTGGCCATTTTCGCGGCTATGTGATTAAATCCTCTTATCCGAATGGAAGGCGGTTATTGTGTAGTCTTTTCCTAGCTGGAGTTTCATGGAAGGCTTGGTAGGCGATAGGTGGGACTGTGGTATCCAGATAGTCTTGTCGCTGTGCTAAGCATTGCAGAACGATTACGATGGAGGCAAATGACTGTCGAAAAGGAAATACATGACGCATTTGTGTAGCATGCCCTTCACTCTTCAATTAGGTTCAACGCCTTCCCGAGCATATATCAAATCGCGCTATTTCTCATTTTCTAAATAATGGTAAGTGCAATCCATTTTTTTACGGGGATATTGTGTGCTTGCAACGATGAATGTATACTTGACTGTTTTTTGAAATTATAGTTTTCATATGTTACCCCGATAAGCACCTGTTGTATACAACAGGCGCTCCACGGGGTAAAATATGAAAAGTAAGTGAGTCAGGTAGCCAAGTCATTCAGTGTTCCGCCACAAGCCGGTGGCGAGTGAGCCAGGACACGTGGGCGGCTCCACAAGGCTCCACACTCCACAGAGCTCTAACTCGGAGCGCTAATTACGGGCGCCACATGTAGCGGCGGCAGCCAGTAGCACGTGCAGCCATTCGGCTCTGCTAGCTGTCACCAGCAGCAGTACCGGACACATGCAGGCGCTTTACGAGCACCAGCCGGAAACTATCAGTACTGGAAGTAAAATGACTCTGGGTTGATTCGATATTCCACCTTGACTGATGTCGCTTGTTAGGTCGGAGAATACGGTAATAAAAACAGATTGGAAGCTTATGGCAAGGTCAGGGATACGAAGAAACGTTTGAATAGATTCGGATTTCGGAGCAATATAATTGAGATGTGATCATGAATAGCAAAAATCATTGTGGTGGCTAATGAATACTGGGATGATTTTTTTGCCGATACTGCTTGCTCTATACAGTTATACCTACATTTCAACACGACTGTCTACACAGATGCTTCTTATATCATGCCTTGCTAGTTTTAGAACAATGCGCGATGCGCCTAAACTTGATAAAACTGTGCCCAGTTTTATAAATCCTGGTCTAACGACGTCGTTTCTGCGAAATTAGAGCTACGGTACGAAAAGTTGACAATCACATATGAGACGTTTCTTTAATTAACCGGGCGATTGAAGTCATAAATTGGTTAGCAGAATAAAATGTCTGCAGCTGTGCTGAATTACAAAATTTTCAGCTTTGCATGATCTTAGACGCATTACATTCATGCTTTGTGAGAATTAACACACCGTGTAATTGCTACCGCAAATACGAGGCTGGAATATGAGAGCAATTTTGCCGTGGCAGTGAACTTTTGATGAAGGCAATGTACATACATTACACAATGTGAAATGAGATCTCACATGTGCACCTGCCTTCACAGTAAACAATAGAGAACTTAAGATATGCAGCGGTTATCAGGCGCACGCTGATGACAGTTTAAGGTTGGGACGTAGCCGGCGCTGCTCCCTATGATCAGGTAGCACGTGGTGGCGACTCTGCGCGCGTGTTGAGTGCGCCCTCCGCCCGACTGAGCTGCAGCGGCGCACGAGCGCAGTGGTCCGACGTGCCGCTGTTGAACGGGGTCCGACCTCCCGGCACGGCGCACGGCCGAAATGCACGGTCAGCGCCGACCATTCAGAGCCCGACACGCTGATAGCGCGGCGTGCACTGGCGGCGGCACGTCGGCCCGTGCTGACCGCGCTCCTGCACCGCGCTGCACCACAGGACGGACTGTTGTCCGAGGCAGAGGGGCAGTGACGAGCACTGGGCAGTGCAATGACGGAAAACGTCCAGTCAGCGGCGGCAATGCCACTTCACTGCGCAAAACATGCTGCAACACCTACCTGAACAGATTCACATCAGGTGCACCCTGCTTTTTGCCAAACGAAGACTCGCAATTGCATGGATGGCAGTGTGAGGCCCTTCTATATTTGATTAGAGTTCATACTCAAACAAACACCCATACACATGTAGGCACTTACATACCATTCGTTGTGTCTATAACGGAAAGCATGCTCGTTTTTTTCTGAGGAGCTTCAAATAAATAAGAAACGGAAGGACAATTTGGGTTTGTAGCACGTAGAAAATCAACAGGTTAGACCAATTTTGATAGGGTTGAGGATCTTGTGGCAACATCACGGGATATGGTTACCGATATGGGTATCATGAAAGACCAATGATGCATGGTGCAGATAAGACTGCAAAGGCAATCACGCTCAGTTTGTGTTTCACACCGGGTGCGGGAAACACAAACACAGGGAAGACACACAAACACAGACGAGGAGAAAGCAAAACAACACCGCAACCTGGCATAACGAGACGTGTCGTGAAACGGAAACCGAACGACCGTCGTGACAAATAAGACCGTTTCCGTTTGGTGGATCCACCCCCAGACATCTACCCCCTCCCAGCGCCAGGTGTTAGAACTGCCCCGCCCCGGCCGGGTGTCAGTGAAGGTCGCCTTTCAACGCCCTCCGCCCGGGGCGGCAGATGGCTCCAACAGACGCCCATCACCCAGCGCTGGCCATTCGTCCGGCACCCCGGCGACTTCTGAGGCGGCAGGACGGGGCCGCGGGGGCGGCAGTCGTGATAGGGTCGTAAAACAGGTCAGGAGCGGACTCACGCAGTCCAGGCTGGCTCCGCAGGGGAGTTGTGCAGGGTGCTGGGTGCTAGGGCGCAGGGAAGCAAGAGAGGGGCGAAGCGGTAATCAGGGCAGTGTGCACGCGGCAGACCAGACGTGCAGAATAGATAAGACACGGACATGGTATGGAATTAGGGGGAAGATTCATTCATTCATTCATTCATTCATTCATTCATTCATTCATTCATTCATTCATTCATTCATTCATTCATTCATTCATTCATTCATTCATTCATTCATATATTTACCCATTATTTCATCCTCAATTGATTCATTTCCTTTCTTTCATTTCATTCTTCATTTTTTTCATTCATTCATAGTTCCTATGTAAGGATGCTCCGTATTTATTTTGTTTAGCATCCAAAAGTGCGCTAATCATGGATTTCTTTGAACAAATCTTAGGACGTTACTTTTAAAGTTCGTGCACATTCAAAGTTAAAAATGACTGACAGAGCAAAATATTGGCTAATTCACCAACATCGTTTTTCATGCATTCAAAACAAGCTATATGACGTAATGAAGTGCTAATTTGGAGATCAACAAGAAAGCATGAATTTATCAGCGCGGTACGGGTTAGGTTAAGCATCGTAAATGAAAAAGTAACGAGAAGTAAAATATGTTAAGAAAATGGTGAAAAATTTAAGTTACCAGTACCTACTCCCCCCGTTCACGAGCCTCAGAATTCCTTTACCGTGACGTCACGTGGGCGGCAAAAATCCCTTCACCCTAGAGGTCTGCACCGGCCGGCTGCAGCCGCGGCTGGCTGCAGCCCCACGGCTGTGGGCCGGGGCGGCTGCAAATATCTCCAAGAACACGGCTACGGCTGTGGCCACGGCTGTGAGATTTCAAGCTCAATCTTAAGTACTCAAATATAAAATTTTAAATCCTTAATCTTACATTCTGATAAGCAGTATAGCCTGTAAAAATCATGCAAAGGATGCCCAGCAACATTGAAAGTGGTGAAGCCTTTGAGAACCTGTAATGGTTTTACCATTTGCTGTAGGGGAGTTTGCACTCTGGTACAGAATACTAATAATAGGTACCAATTGTTCCTTCATTATCAAGAGCTTGACAGTTTCAGAAAATGCAACATGTTGCATTGTCACATCCCTCTCAAATCAATCTCACCTGGTCATTAGGAGAGCACCTTACAGCTATTGAAGACGAGCGTTCAATAATTCTTTCAGGTAATAGAAAAAGAAATCATGCCTAGGTAAAGGCAGGTAAAGGCTTCATAAAATATTATCTAAAATACCTCTTAGATGAATTTCTGGATTTTCGGCAAGTCCAATTACAAAATATAAAACTGGCGCTTTATGTTCTAACTGGTGTGTGAGTGACCGCTAACAGAAAATGCCGATCAATGAAGCCAATGGAATTAGATTATAAGTGAGCATGAACCTTACTTACGGTTAATTCACATGATGGTGAAAACCCTGAACACGTAATTCACATGACGGTGAAAACCCTGAACACAATATTTCTTACGCGAGCTGTTGACTTTACTAACAAAATGACGTCTTCTTCTAGAAATGTAAAAATTTGATACTTGATCTTTGTTTTAGAGCAAGTTTTTAACTGCATAGCGTTATTATTTAAAAAATTATAATTTTTATGGCTGTTTATAGTGAAACAAAACAATTTATTGCCACTTCCTTTCTATTGACGTCATTAAAAACTCAAGTAAAATTTTTGATTGAAACAGGTAATTGTGGCTCGCACGTCCTTGGGGATTTGAGCGAAGATCATTATTTGGAAAAATCAAACTAGATGAATGTTTTTCTTTCTTGGATGCTCACTAGTGTTTTGATGCCTTGCATATCAAATTAGTTTGAGACTTGCTCGGAAGGCTGCTTCAAGCCTGGCATATCACACCCCAGAAAATATGCAAGGTAAGAAAGAAGCAAGAGTTTTGACTTAGACAATCACTGTTTGACAGTCCATCAACTTCAGTTTCATTTTCCATACCTAACATTGATAATGAAAAGCATCAGGGTCTGTTGTTCTGTCCCACAACCATGCTTCAGGATTTGGCATTAGATGTCTACACTGCTAGTGCTTCTATTCTGGTTTGTTGTTTATGTTTTCTGTTGATGTAGGTACCTACCTACCCATCTTTCTTAACAACTTGCAAGGGCTTGTGTAGGCATGCATTGCGCATCAGGCTTCAGGCCTTCGGCCTAAAGCCAGATACACAACCACTTAACCTATGATGCTTCATGAGCTTGAGAATCTATAGCCCATTGCAATGTGCCTTTGGCTATATGTTTCAACTAAAAACAACTTAGTATATACTATTTGGTTGCATTTCATTGAAAGTATCAACGGCCGGCTGACGGCTGGCTGCCCACAGTTTGCCACGGCTGTGGGCGGCTGTGGCTGTGGAGCCACGGCTGCGGGGCGGCTAGGCTGTGGAAAATTGCAGCCGTGCAGAACTCTACTTCACCCCATAACGATCCATACAAATGAGGCCGACTTTTGACTTTTGAGCTGGGCTGACGCCTAAGTTGAGGGCTAAAATAGTATAAAAAAGCATACCATTTGACTCAGTAAGGCTTCATTTTTCCAAAACCGGGCCTCAATAGGTCGAATTCGAATGAACCAAGCATTAATTTTGCCTTTTAGATGAGGCCTGCAAATTTCGATGAAGTTTTTTCTCGTGAAGGAAAAAAATAGTGCTACCAAATGCGTCTTGCGCCGCTTTTGCAAAAGTTAGATACTAACGCCATTTTCTATCAATAATATGCAAATTTATTATGATTTTGGCCAAATCGAATGGCAAACATTCACTTACCAATAGCAAGACTTCTATGAGGTGCATTGTTTTGGCGAGTGATCTAAAGTATGCTTCAAAAATACCACTGGAATTTGGTATGCCTCATACTGCACTACCAAAGTAACTGTAGACTCGTATCTGAGCCACTTTGAATACAAGATAATGGGCTGAAGTGTGAAAAAGGCTGTGTTATGCCTTTCAAGAGAAGAAAATATGCCAGTATTGGTCTTTTTAGCACAAAGATTTATTTCTAGTGAATATTAATAATGTGTAAAATCATAAAATGTTGAAGTTCACTTAATACGAGAACAATCAACAGATCACCAAAGCAAGGGACCTGGTTGACTGGTCTTGTTGAGTCCATTTTTACATTTCTCTCATCCAATAAGTACCTAGTTAATTGAGTAGAGTATTGTCTACTATTATAATTTGTGGTTAATCACTGGCGGATCCAGGGGGGGGGGGCCACGGGGGCCATGGCCCCCCCCCCCCCCCCCCAAAGGCCTAAAGTGGCCTGTTTGGCCCCCCCCCAAAACGCCAGAAAAATTGCTAAGAAAATATACCTTGATGGAGGTTTTTAGCCACTTGGTGAAGTAAAGCTTTCCACAGCATAATATGGAAGCAATATAGTAGCAGTGAGGGTCAGTCAAAAGTTGCGCGAGCGGAGTCGACCTTAAAAAAAGACTGTTGTTGGCACGTGTTTATGGCGCGGCAGCTGGTAGTTGGCGGTGTTTCGCGTGGTGTGGTATCACTGGCGGATCTGGGAGGGGGGAGGGGAGGGGGGCACGGGAGCCTGAGGTGCCCCTGACAGGCCCGTGGTGCCCTTGCTAGGCCTGTGGTGCCCCTGGACCCTGGCAGGCCTGTGGTACAGTCCACAGCAGAAGTAATGTGGGGTTTCAGTCATGGGTATGTTCTGCTTCTGAAGCTTAGGAACGATTAGCCAGACTACAATGAAACTTTGAATGTAGCTTATATCTATGTATCGTCACCCTTGCAGCTGCAACTTAAGCTATTGACATCTTCTTTTCAATCACTTCGCATTAAACAATCGCCAGTCAAAGCCAACCGTTGAGTTTGGTAAAACCCTACATTACTTTAGCGGTGGGCTGTACCTCTGGCGGGCCTAGGGTGCCCCTGCTAGGCTGCTGATGCCCCTGGGACCTGACAGGACTGTGGTGCCCCTGACAAGCCTAAAGTGCCCCCAACAGGCCCGTGATGCCCCCGACAGGCCCAAGGTGCCCCTGCGTGATGCCGTGATGCCTGCGAGGCCGGTGGGGCCCCTGACAGGCCCATGGTGCCCCTGCTAGACCGGTGGTGCCCCTGGCAGGGCTGTGGTGCCCCTGCTAGGCCGCTGGTGCCCCTGGGCCCTGACAGGACTGTGGTGCCCCTGACAGGCCCAAGGTGCCCCTGCAAGGCCGGTGGTGCCCCTGTAAGGCCTGTGGTACCCCTGCTAGGCCTCTGGTGTCCCTGACAGGCCCATGGTGCCCCTGCGAGGCCGGCGGCGCCCCTGGCAGGTCTCTGGTGTCCCTGACAGACCTGGGGTGCCCCTGACAAGCCTGTGGGGCCCCTCACAGGCCCGTGGTGCCCTTGCTAGGCCTGTGGTGCCCCTGGCGGGCTGGTGGTGCCCCTACTAGGCCGGTGGTGCCCCTGACAGGCCTGTGGTGCCCCCGGGCACCAAGGGGGTCATGACCCATGTGGCCCCCCTTGGATCTGCCACTGATGCATAATATATTGATTTGTAAAGGCATTATGGCTTATGCAATATGCAATTGCAGGCACTTGGTATCCCTCACTTATCCCTCATTGGGGCTCTGGCGGGCTCCTGAGGGCCCACGTCTTTCTCCGGGAGCCCATATAGACAGGCTCCTTTGGGTCCTTTCAGTACACTATAGCATAAGAGGTCTCCATGCGAGTCCTATACATACATCTGAGGGCGTACCCTGATGTCTGAGGTACCCAACTGCAGCTCCAATGGTCTCTTCTTACACTGGCGGATCCAGGGAGGGGGCATTTAGGGCCATGCCCCCTTCCCAGAGGCCTAAAGTGGCCCGTTTTCCCCCTCCCCAAACGATAATGAAACATAGTTCAATCAGGGCGTGGCCCAGGAGCCGAGTTAGACAGGGCTGTTTTACCACCTCCCGGCCCGCAAAGGGACCCAAGCACTGACTCGAAGCGGGTTAAAGAGACCCTCCCACCTTGAAAGTGATGTCGCTAGGTTCAGAAAGGGCGAAAACGAATATCTACCAAATTTTATCGAAAAATATTCACCGGTTTTCAAGAGATTAGACTTTTATTTTTGTTTACTTTTTGGGATATCCGCTGCTGTTCCTAGCGACTTTATTTGAAAGTGCGGCATTTGTTGCGCGCAAAGCAGCCTATACCACCGCATGCTACCAAACGTTTTAGTAAAATATTAAAAAATCATTAGATCTCCGCTGACGTCACACATTCAGAGGGGTATCCAAAAGCATTAGCCCCTCTGAATCAAAATGCTGCAATTTTGAAATTCAATATTTCCGATTTAAGGCATTTCTCGATGTTGTGAGTGCGTGCCGAAACCGGTAGGTAATTGTGAGCCAGGGACCCCATTTTGGCTATCTCAGCTCAAATCTAATGTTAAGGTGGGAGGGTCCCTTTAACTGGTCGATAAAAACAATGGTAAGTGTTTACAAAGTAATATAAAGGCATGGGTCGGGTGGGCTACCATTTATATATTTTTCTTTTTAGTTAAAAAAAAAATTCATAGTGTCAGGGCTGTGACGAAAAATAAGTGGCCTAAATCCGATGAGAAAACAGGATTTGGGGGTACCCTAGGTTTGGCTCCTGCATGAGTTGGCCCCCCCCCAAAACGCAAGCCTGGATCCGCCAGTGTGGTTAATACCTTAACATAGAACATTGTGAGCAACTGTCGTGCTGCCGCAAGGCGCAAATGAGCAAGCACAAGTGCTACAGTGACATGAATCATGAATGTATTTCCAAGGTGGCATGTACAATAAATGTTACAAGGGTGGAGTATGTTCTTTTATGAAATGGAAATCATTTAGAGATACAAAACATCAGATGATTCAGAAGAATATTGGTGAGCTGATGATATTTAATGTTCGTACTTTAATAGCACCCATAAAAATCATTTTCATTTTGTTGAACAGTGCTCTTAAGATAATGGGTGACCGGGACGGGACGGGTCAAGTAATTGAGTTGAAGAACTATGCTGAAATATGAATACAACGCTAAACATTTTCAGCACAAAGAACCATCACCTTCTTTGTCCAGTCCAAACACATCTATTTTTGAATGCATATTGCACACTCAGGAAACCTTAATGTAAGGCTGAAGCTGAACTGCAGGTTCATTAGCTATGTTAGACTGTGCCCACTGCCCACAGTTCCTTACATAAGAAGACCAGTGAGTGATGAAGTTCTAACTTCTAAATCATTGAAGTCACTTAGAAACATGGCCTGGCACATTTTGCACAGCTATTTCAATTTCATATAATCCAGCAAAAGATATGTTGAATGTCATATGGAAACCATGAATAATGAATGTGTACTGGAGCAGCCAATCTGCAAATATGGTAACTTCGACGAGATCTTGTTGGTGCGGGCTTATTCGGCTGGTGCGGATTTGGCATGGTGCGGAGCGGATTTGGCTAATTGCTTGGTGCAGTGCGGATTTAGTGTGGTGGGTAGGTTAAGGTGGTAGGTTTTAGGTTGTAGGTTTAAGATTGTAGGTTGTAGGTAAGGTAAGGCCAGGTTTGGCTAGGTTTGGTTTGGTTTGACTTGATTAGCTGGCATCTCTGGGTAGAGCGCCTCTCCCTGGTTGGAAAAACAAGTGTGGGGCTTGTTAACGACTACCACATTTTTTCTAATGCATGATTTTACTATATTTTACAATTTGAAACATGTCAAAAAAACTGTTTAAGAGGCAATTGGTGTACATTATGCAGCATCAGCATTGTTATGAGGGCTAATTATTGCATATCTGATGGCCATGCTCAGCCCAAAATTTAAAAAGATTCATAGCTGAATAACAATTTAATCACTCATCAGCATTTCAATTTCATTGTGGCTGTGCGATACAAATCAACCTCAGATGAACAGACACTATAAAGGAAAATAATGACAGAAAACCTGGTGATATTATAAGCGATCTGATAAATAAAGCTAGAGTCGTCTGAATCCTCAATAGTCCGATCTAAAACCGCAAATTTGCCCACTATCACTACCTATTTTAAGGCAAAATCCACAAACAATACCCTATATACGGCCTTGAACAATACCTTGCATTACAAATGTCTCACGCAAGTCATTTATGTATTTGCAAACGACTACCAAATCCCTACCATATTATGTGACGTCACCTGGGCGGCAAAAATTCTTTAGTGAACTAACCTTATAAGTAAAGTAATCTTGGTACCTACCTTCGGGTGACAACGTGACAACGAATATAACCTCATAAACCGCTAAAGCAAATTCAGTGCACCCGCTAAAACGTTCTGCCGAAACAGCAGTTGTCTTTAAACGTGAGCGAAGTCTGGTTTCATTTCTGGATGCCTAGGTATGCTAAGCCCCGAATGCTGAAGAGGACAACCACTTGCGTGTCTCTCTAGTAGAAATCTGCAATGTAAATCAGTGCTCGTGAGATGAGTAGGTGATATTGATCATCTGTGCTGTGTCGCCAGACAATATTTTCGTGTTTGCTTTTTTGTTTAACAGCATAGGATAAGGGGCTGTTGATATTTTGCTATTTAGTAACATCTTATTTGGTCTGGGAAAAAGGCTGAAAATAAAAGAACCGTTTAATTTTCAGGCAGCGCTCACATATTTAGTGTTGTTTTATGTGCTGTCTATGCAAGCCGCGTCCGCCGCCAGAGTCTGGTCAGCTGGCTGCACTGGGCCTGGGCTGGGCTGAGCTGACCAGCTGACTGGCTGGGCCAGCAGCTGCCCGGCTGGGCTGAACAGCTGACTGTTTGGACTGACCAGCTGACTGGCTGGGCCAGCTGGCACGACTGCTCAGCGCTTGAGGCGAGTGGCCGCTGCCGGGGGAGGGGGGATGGGGGAAGGGGCGCGTAGAACCGTTTGGTTCGGAACCGGGCGGCAGGAGCAAAGGCAGCGCGCAGCTTATGCGTATTGTTCTATTTCTGTTGATTGTTGTCTTATGTGTACACCAATACACATAACAACATGTCTTATTTATTCCTTCGTAACATCTTGGAGTAATCGTCCTAGAGGCCTTGAACTTTGGTATAGGAATGAATTGTTTGCTTCTTTCAGCTCCATGCCAAACAAAACTCGCGAGGAGTAGCGACTGTCGGTAGCAGGAGGTGCCAGAGAATTATAGGGTCTGGCGTGTGACAACCATGAGCGGGAATAAGGTGAAAACTGGATGCTGTAAGTTTTTCCTAACCGTTAATTTGAAGAAAGGAACGTTAAATGCCAGGAAATAAGAAAGGAGTGTAAAAGAACATGCTGACTAGCGACTTCCTGAGGCCAAGCGGCAAGTATCAATCAAAAATGGGCACCCTTTTAAAGGTTCGCACGAGCGCTGTGATACCATTCATTTTGGCCTCCCCGTATGAATGCTGAGTGTTTACACGTACACAGCTTCCCACTCACAGCCTTCCGCTCCCAACTGATAGCCTCTATGAGTCTGTCAGTGCTGAGAGGCTTCCATACAACACAGCACAGTCGAGTCACCTTGCGTGTCCATCACGCCGTAATGGTGTCTGATATCTGCACGGACCGGCCGCGCGGATCAGCAGTGCGGCCGGTGCAGACCGGTGCACGGCTCTCGAGACGGCGGTGAGTGGTGAGCTACCCTCCCACGCAGCCTCACTGACGACGGTAGACTTCCGGTGCTGCTTCAGAGGGCCAGGCGCGCCGACAGGACCGTGGACGGCACATACCGATCGTCGTAGACGGTGACGCTGGATCCATACCGATAGTGGGACCACAGACGTCAACAGACCATGTAACCGCTGATATACTCCAGTAGTATGATCTGGTGTACGCCGAAAGCAGACTGTTGACATGTGTCAACGCTTACTACATAACTAGGTTCGTAGAATCCTGTATCAGACGGAAGCAATCACCAACAGTCTGCGGCAACGGTCACAGGAAAATTACCCTGTCAGACTCTGAAGAAACTGGGCAGTAGACATTGACAGACACCCACATCAGCAATTGAAAATAAACAAATCAAGGCAAACAGTTAACAGCATACTCAGACTCAGACTGGAAGGGCAGTTCCTGACAGACTCATAGAGCAGACTCTGACAACAGTCGTGCATACCCAGACTCCGAGGGAATTCTCGTGGCAGACTCAGGCAGGAGCACAGGCAAGGTGCTTCGTCTCGATTTCAGATCTACGTGTGACGGTTGCGGGCTTGGCACATTTTTATACTCGTAATCCACCCACCGCAGTCGTTGTATTGTTGTTGCAGGCACTTTAGAAAATCAGCCATTTTGTAAAATGCCTAGGCATTTTACAAAAAGACGGCTGTTTGAAAAATGACTGAACGCGACCAGGCTTTTTTCAAAATGGCTAGCCATTTTACAAAATGGCTAGGCATTTTGCAAAATGCCTGACCAGCATGGAACGTAGATCCCACTACAGATACTATGGCCAACAGTTTTTGGACGTCTTCCTATACCCTATAGGTACGTGTTCAGCATGTAGCTGATCGATTTGAAGCTCTGTGAGTGATGACGACAATGCTGAGTAACGACCAGGTTGAGTTGCAGACTCGGCTGTAGCATGAAGCATTGTTTAGTTAACGCTGTAAAAACTCCCAAGTACATCAACGCCGTTCATGTTCCGCCTGAAACTAGGCCTGACAAAACCAGCCGGAGACCGGCTAGTTTTGTTAGGCAGGCCCGGTTGATGTACAATTACATGTAAGTAAACGAATGAGTGTAGTCTTTGTTTGATTGTGCCATTACGGACAAAACTGCATTATGTATTTGGACATTAAAAACACGTTCGAATTTAATCATACATAATTTCCCACTCCTTCTCTCTCATCCTCACATTTTAACACGCGCAGTGGAAGGGGGGGGGGGGGGCGGATTCCGCCCACCCCTCCTGTTTTTCGCCAATAACTCGTGTCGCAGGCATGATACTAATGTGACATTTTAGCTACCTGTCCAGAATTGAACTGCGGATCTTCTCGTGCAAGAAATAAGAAAATCGGGTCACAACTTTTCTTGTAATAGCAATGTAAAGTCAAACATCCTGCCGCCGCGGCGGCGCGGAGCTCCACATCGGGGGAATCATCAGGTCGCTTGGCGTAGGACGAGAGCGTTGGTTTCAGAAGGCACTAACGCCTACTACGCCTACGCCTACGAGTGAATGAGAAGTACCTTTCATAATCGTTTGGCGTCAAAATACCTTTGTAATAAAAGTTTCGGCAGGTTCTGAAACACACATTGCCAGAATATTGTCAACGAGAGTTGACGCATTTAAAAATTATCGCAAAAAAGTGGGGTCTCAAGGGGTTTGACGTCCATAGTAAGTGTGTGGGATCGAATCCTCGCGACCTCTAATAGTTTTACAGATACAGGCCGGCATAGGGCCAGTCGTTTGTTGACGCTCCAGATCGATCATTTTAAATCCAGCAGCGTCGCTGACGTGGGGGTTGGAAATGTCTCGGGCCTGCACTTCTTAAAATAGAGGTAGGTATGGACTTCCCACTGCTGGACTCCTCTGGTCATAATGCTGGACTCCTCGGTCCACCTACACGCTACCAAAACGTATATAATTAGGTACCCGTATCTACAACACGCTGCTCAGTCATTTTGTAAAATGGCTAGGTATTTTGTAAAATGCCTAGGCATTTTGCAAAATGACTGGAGAGTCAGTCATTTTGTAAAATGCCTAGGCTTTTTGCAAAAAGCCTGGAAAACCAGGCATTTTGCAAAATACCTAGGCAATTTACAAAATGACTGATTTTCTAAAGTGCCTGCAACATTGTCATGTTGTTGCTGCTGCTTGCCCTGCTGACGCTGATCTGATAAAGACACGGCTCTGAGCCGATCAGAGCCGTACAGACCACCCAGCCAGGTGAGTTCTGCGGGGCCCCGCCGCGCCGGTCTGAGGACCACGGCCACATTCCGGTGTCAGTCCCCGTCGGCCGGCTGCCCGACCACCACCACCGACAGATGAGTCAGTTAGCTGTCACCACCACCAGCCGCCACTTCAATCAGCATTTGCAATGGTAGTCGGTGACGAGCATGTTATCATAGGGTGCTTCTACGCCGTATATTGTGCAATCGTAATGCACCAAGCCCACTGGTCTTCCGTATACGGCATCAATATTTACCGATCAGGCGCAGATTGCCGCCCGGAAGTGCGCGGTAATGATCGGTAACGGAGCTGATTCGCGCCTGCGGGGACCAGGAGAACCATTACCACGGGAACCACAACCTCTAACGCAGCAAGCCAATGGGGCCACGCGGGACCCCGATCGGAAACCACTGCAAATAGCGCCGGCTTATGAATGCCGGTGGTAAATAGCTGCTGAATGACAGCTCGAAATAGCGGATCAATCACAGTTCAGGCTCTGGTCTTGAACAGACGTGTATGCATTGTGCCGTATTTATAAATAGCGGCAATAATTCCACTGCCAATGCCGCTATTTCGGTAGTTCTGCCGGCCTGGGCAATGTTAGTATACACCCTCGATGACATACAGGGTGTCCCATAAGTTCGTTCTCACATTATGTTTGCATGTGAAACAGAGTACATTGCGTTTTGGTATATTTATGACCCCTCAATGTGCTCCCCATTTAATAGGCAAACACATGAATGCATGCTGCGGCATGCCAACCGGCATGTTTGGCTGCATAGCAGGCTTAAAGTTAACCCAGACTGACTTGACATGCGCCGTGAGCTCCTCGAGGCTGGAACAGCGCTACGCTTCGACGAGCCTCAACTTCAGCATAACCAACAAATTTTTATGAAATTTTGATCCGATGAGGTGCCTGGCATGTGATCTTGCCACAAACGCCTGTCACAGTCTCCTTGCACCGCTTTTAAGCTTTGCTTGACCTGTGCACTGATGCACTGTCTTGCCTGAAGATGGGCCTACGACCTCCCGGATGCCATTTTCTCCTCTATAAATGTGTTCATACTCGCGGTTCGAGTTCAGCTTGAGGGCTGAAATTCCTCCTAGATGTTCTTGGAAAAGCATTCTGCTTCCCAAAACTGTTTCTGGGTTGCCACTTGTAACTTGATCAACTCCAGAACGCCTATAACCCCACAACACAGTGACCCTGGCCTTTTGCATAGGAACATAACGGGACGAAATGAAGGCCTCCTCCTTCGCCCTTATGGGGTTGTTTTCGGGTTTGGACGGGTGTTTCATCTCGAACGTGGACTAGTTAGTCCAGATGACCTGGTTGATGTCATCAGCCCTCTAGTTTTGTTTAGCCTCAGGCATAACGAAACTCATGTTTGGCCATTTTAAGACGTTTTTGACTGTTTTGTGCCCTCCGGTAAGCAAAGCTTAAGTCACTTTGAGTTATGTACCCCGAAAGAACACTCTTAGACAGCTGGTAATCCATCCTGAAAAGTCTGTTTACCAACTTTCTAACCCTTTGACCTTTTTGATGGCCACTTTGGCGCCACACAGTTTTGGCCACTTGGCTCATTCCTGAGGGCTGGCTAGAAAGAGGATAAACTTGCAGTGATTGACTCCCAACAAATCATCGGCGTCACTTGCTGACTGTGCGTCCAGTTAGCGATGGATATTGGCTACAGACTGGTAGGCCTCAATCACCCTCAATCGTCGCGAATGGTCACGTGCTGACTAAATACTGAGACGTACCCGTATCGGAGACCTCTATGTTGCGGCGTTAGCCGTCTCTGTAGGAAGCGGGCTCTCTAGCAAAAACTATTTTGTCTACAGAAATTAGCTACTGTGGAGCATATTTCTACCAGCCATGGCAACCATGTAAGCTCAGTTACGAACCAATTTCAGCGTGCCTTTAAGCAAGAAAGCCTAAAAACGTAAAATTTAGGTGAGAACGAACTTATGGGACACCCTGTAGGTACACGAGGAATGTGTAACGCGAAATCTGCCCACGTTAGCTCGTAATTTCCTAAATCGCTAGATGTAAATGAATGCCGTGTTTATTTCCCATATTGGGTCCAGATATCTAAACACAAATTAAGAGCACGACATTAGCCAGATAGCAGCCTCTGTGCATCTCAATTCCAGCTCACAACTCCGAGCTGTCAGCCACCCCCACGTCTGGTCAGCACTCAGCACGGTAAGACTCAGCACGGAACGACACGGCCCGACCCAGCCGGTCAGTGGCCCCAGGAGGCCATCGGTCGCGCACACGCATACGGCGCGAGCGGCTCTCCCACGCACTCGACGCGTACGGCCCGCCTCTGACGTGTGACCCGGTGCCCCAGCAGTGGAGATAGCGGCGGTTCAGAGACGACCCATACCGATCAGCCGTGGTTCGCGGGCGTGTAGTGTCGACGGAGACTGGATGCGGGCAGGCGAGCTTTGGTCGTAAACGGCGGGAGGGAGGGAGAAATGAGACAAGAGAGAGCAGGAGGTGAAGAGAAAATGGAAAGATGAGAGAATTAGTGGAGGGAAGGCGCAGGGAAAGGACAGATAGAGAGAGAGAGAGAGAGAGAGAGAGAGAGAGAGAGAGAGAGAGAGAGAGAGAGAGAGAGAGAGAGAGAGAGAGAGAGAGAGAGAGAGAGAGAGAGAGAGAGAGAGAGAGAGAGAGAGGGAGAGGGATGTGTGGGAGGAGGGGAAGAGCGTCTGAGAGATAAAGGGAAGGAAAGTGATAGAGGGGAAACAATTGCACACAAAAGAGAAGATCGTTGGTGTAGAATAAGGGGAAAGTGTCCTCGGCTCCTCATACGACCATCCCAGTTCAGACACTGGTCCGGGGAGGGCTCGGGTTCGGACAATCTCTGCCCGGGCGTCATCCTGGGACGGGGATTATGCCCGGTCTGTGAGCAGAGCCCACTGCGCGGGTGGCTCAATATTTGAACAGCCGATGCGACCCGCACGGCTCGGTCGGCCGTGCGCCGGCAGACGCTAGCGCTGGGGAGGGAAGGACTGGAGCCGGGAGGCCTGTTTTAGCAGTAGGAGCAGCTGGTGGGAAAGGAAGGATGGCTGTAGGGTCTGGATGTATATGTTACAGGTCGTATGAAAACTCAGTCCGTTTGCAAACGGCCTGGTCCGATTCAGGCCGTTTGCAAACGGCCTAGACAGCCCAGTCAGTATGCAAACGGACTGAAAAGTCAGGCCGTTTGAATACGGGCTGAAATTCCAGGCGGTATGCAAACCGCCTGAAATTTCAGGCTGTTTGGAAACCGTCTAGGCCGTATGACAACTTTCGAGACACCAGGCCGTTTGCAAACGGTCTAGGCACTTTGAAAACAATCTGGTCTGCATGAAGATAGCTGGACAATGTTGAGTTTGTTGAAGCACGACCATGACATTACATGGCATCATGAAATCATGGTCAGGAAGAGATTAGCAGAACTGCGGCCCGGCCCGTATAGCGCCCGGTCGACCCGGGCTTCCCCCCGGGCTTCAAAGTTTCGCCTTCCACCGCAATGGTCAAGTATTGCCGGCGTACGCCACCGGCCAGCCCCCGACGGTCGACCGGGCGCGGTGAGGACCGGGATATGATGAAGTTTTCATACAACAGTCAACACTACCATAACCCTTACTGTAACCCTCGCCGGCACAGGCCATTTTGCGTCCTTCGACGGCACAAGGGGGGTTGGTACGACCCCCCATCGCGTCTGGCCCCTGATCGAGCTAGAGCTTCGCGGAAAAAAATGAGCGTGTTGCCCGTCACGAGAGGAAGCCGATGATACCCAATTTAAGGTCCTAGGGCATCGGGTGACCTTCCAGGTCAGGTCAATGACCCGAAAACCGGGAAAGTCGGGACCTGTTAGAAAGTCGTAAAGTGTGGCTGCTATGTGGTTTTCCGGGGTGCTGATCACGAATATCGTGTTAGTTTTGACCAGAGATGATGTCTTTAAGCATTTAGACCAGGTCGGGTCAGGTCAGGTCAGGGCAACCGGTAGGGGTTGTGACGGGTATTCGTAATACGTGTCAACCGCCTCTGACAGCTTCGAAGGCACCAAAACTACTTCGTAAATGTTCAAAGGGTTGCTAAATTCGAATTCAGCTCCAACAACTAGCCTAGAAACATGTAAAACTCGAAAAAGTGAACCGAGATCACCCAAGGTCAATGACCTGACCTGACCTTCAGGTGACCTTGACACCCACCCTAATGTATGGGAGCAATCACATGTTTGAACGTTTCAAACCACGAGAAGCTTGCAAACGCGCGGCTAATGCGAGCCGACATATGCTGAATCGCGATTCCGGCCAAACATGGTCTCGGAAAAGAGGTCACAGGTCAAAGGTCATTTGGGTCAGGGTCATGAAATTTTTAGGGTAAGTGTAAAATTGATCAATGCGAGGGTACTTTAAGTTTCGTCTCGATTGGTCGCTTTTTACGCGAGTGATTCGCGAAAAAACCTTAGGGGGGGGGGGGGGTGCATCAACCCTGTGCCGGCGAGGCTTAATTTGTCTTGGTTCTACCCCGACTAAACCACTCTATCGTTTAAATTCAGGGTTCTGCCCTTTTCCCTCTCCAAACGGGCCTGAAGTTTTCCCTCCACCTCCCCTTCCCCACACACCAATAAATACGAAACGGCATCCTCAAACAAAAAGCAGAAGTGCATCAGCAACACAACTCGCTTACGTCGCCCTACGTACTGCCTGTGGTGGCTTCACCAGGCTCCATCGGCTCCATCAACTGGATGGCCGATTAACAGACGGACCGAGAAATTGTATTAGCAGTAATATTGTCGAGAAAACGGCCGTGCCGAGCAGCTGCACAGTAAGAAAATGTTGGACGTAGACGAGTCATTCGGCAGAATGCGCAAGCGTTCATGGATACAACCTGATCATCGACCAACCTGTATCCATTAAGTCATCTTCAGAGGCTGTTGTACTTCGCCAGACCGTTTGAAAACTGACTAGACCGTTTTCAAACTGTCTAGGCCGTTTCAAACTGCCTAGGCCGTTTTCACACGGCCTGATATTTCAGGCGGTTTGCAAACGGCCGGCTTTTTCAGGCCGTTTTCAAACGGCCTGACTGGGCCAGGCCGTTTGCAAACGGACTGAGTTTTCATACGGTCTGTAACATATATATCAGCGGCAGGAGCCAGACCAACCAGCAGCTGGTGGGGAGGGCAGGGTGGCTGTATCAGCGCCTGGAGGCGTACCTCTTCTGCAGTAGCAGGAGCACTGAACAAACTGGCGGGGAGATGAGCACAGCCACAGCTTTAGGTATGTGTAATTGTGTAGGTTCGGAGGATCTTCTTACTGGACAGCCGCCAGCATTAGCTTTGCTGCCAGAACAACGATACTAATCAACTATTACATAATTTGGCTGTGCTACCATCGTGCTGAACAACGGCGAATTATTTACGCAAGATTAAATCAAATTAAGTTGGGCATATCGAAGAGGGTAACAAAATGAAATGTGGGTCTTGCCATAGAACAATGTGACTATTTTCCTGGTAGTTATGGACAAACCATCAAGGATGGTTTCTCACATTAGTCGAAGGACTTGAATGCGACTACTCGTAAGGTCCTTTTTATTCGTTTCTGACATTTTAACAAGGTTGTGTGCATGAATGGTATACCTTGTGCGATAAAATCTAAAGCATGGTTTTCTGACCCGGCCATGAAGCAGATTGATTGTCATATTTTGAGTGACATCAGCTTCTAGAATCCGTATTTTCAGCCGGATAACTGGTTTCGCGTGCATGCTAATCCTGTCGGCCGCCTGTCCAAATATGGCCAACAGACGCCAGCTGGTCGTTGTGATCCACGTGGGTGGGACACATTCGTCACACGTCTCCGCTGGCGCGCGTACCGAGATTCAAAGATGTGCCCGATTTGGTCCGCTATCGGAAACAGCATACCTTTTCACTTCGGCACTTGTAAGAACAGGCCCTCATCTAGGCCCATGAGCAGGACGAAATGTGTTGAATGCGGGCTTGCCATTCCAGGCTTCATGATAAATGTCCATTTTACTAGCAGAAATTTTGTGCTTTTGTTTATAGGAGGACGTAAAACAGAAAACCATTTCATACAGGCATTTGAATAAGAATACAAATGCAGATCATGAGACCATACAAATGCATATCATTCCTTTGGTTGGCAGTGTTTGCTTCAACAGAACGTTCGCATATGAGACACCAATGATAATGAGCTTTGAGCAGATATAAAACGTTATAAAACGAACTATTCACCTGCGTCGTGCATTGTCTAGTGTTTTTTAAATTTGCATTGGCTACATAAGACAAAAAACACATTTTCAAGTGTTTTATTGCGCAAAGTGGCCAAACAATTTTCAGCAATGAAAATGAGCTTTTCGGTATTTGTCGGTTTATCTGCACTACATTTTTTTGTTTGTTAAAAGATCACACGACGGCCCGAAGTAATCCTAGGATAACATTTGGGTCTGTGAAGCTACCTTTCCGCATTGCCGTACATACTCGTGTTTCCCCTCCCTATTCAAATTGATATAATATTGTAAATAATATTGCATAGCTTAAGAATGACTTAACTTCCCATACCAACCCTCACAGTCACTTCCCGTCCTGCTTAGTTCCTGAGTTCTGTCCCAAGGATGAACCCCAGTTGGTGAACTCACTTCTCACTCTGCAGCTATAAAGGGCCTTGCATCGGTCTGCTCAGAGGACGGAGCAGAGCTTCCTTTCCCGGAGAGGGGGGGGGGCTAATCTACCACCAAACGCCGCCTATTCACCGACCACCAGCGAGTCAATGGATCATCAGTGGGCGAAACCCCGGCCCGGAAACTTCCTCCGCTTTTCGTTAGACGCAGTTCGAGGGAGAGAAAAACAGCATCGGCAGGCAAAAACGGTGGAATTGCTGCGCCTCACGTCCCAAATACGAATTACGATTGAGCTGTTCAATATTGAAATTGTAGGCAAGGAAATAGAAGGTATGGACATTCAAAAAGTTACAAAGGTTAGGTAACAATTTTATTTGCGCTAGGGTTTCTGCAGTATAACCTATCGTCACCGTATCAGTATAACCTGTTCAAATAAATCCAGCGGTGACCTTCGTCACCCTGAGGCCGACCTGGTCCGCTGACCTTGTCGCCGCGGGCCCGTGTTGCAGCCGGTGGGACCCCAGGCGGCCAGGTGCGCGACCCGAGGCCGGTCCATCGACCCGCCACCGGCAGCAGCCGCGCCAAATTTACACTCGGCGCCACCGGGCGAGCGCAAACTGGCGGCCGGCGCCGGTGTCATACATTCCCGCCGACATCCAGACACGAGGGCCGCGTTCCGTGCAAACGGAGGATTTCTCCCCAGCTTTAGACGGGTGATGCAATGCCGTGGTCGCGGTAAAATGACCCACCATTACGCCTAACCGTTCCGCGCAGAAGACAGAAATGGAGCTGGGACAGACGTTTTGTTAGTTGACCTATAGGGCTTCTGTTTATTGGAAGTGCATTAAGAATTACACAATTCGAGTCTCGCCCTGAAAACGAAAGCCCGGTTGGGATGGATTGAGCAGTGTGCCGGTTTTGGGGATCTCGCACCGTTTTAAATGAATTTAATGAATAGCTTTAAATGAATTCGGTCCTGTACGGTACTCCTTCGCTATCTCCCTCCCTCCCTCTCTCTCTCTCCCTCTCTCTTTCTCTTTCTCTCTCTCTCTCTCTCACTCTCTCTCCTATTGTTCTTTTCTTTTTCTTCCTCACCCCTCACTCCCGTCCTCTCTTCCTCAGCCCCTCCGTTGTCTATGCCGAACTCTCGACTGTTGGAGGGCGGCGGCCGATTAATATAGCTGCCGACCGGCCGGTGACGAGGGCACTCAGCACCGCTCCAGGCCCGCTCGCTGCCGCTCCGACGACCCAACGAGCTTCGTTTCACCCCGAGCGGAGACGGCCGCGACGAGTCGCCGCGCCGCTCCCGATGGCAGCCATTCGATATCGGCTACCACTGAGCGCCGCTCCGGCACTGAATGGGCGCCCGTTCGCCGTCCAGAGGTGACGGCGGCACGCGGCCATCAGCTCGCGCCGTCGGCTACGACGCGGCGATCAACGTGGAGCGACGTTACCGACGATGTGATCAGTGCCGACCAGATGGACCGCCGGACCGCTGACAGCCCAGAGGAGCTGCTTCCGGTAATCGGCGGGTCATTTTTCGGAGGCTGAATAAAACTGTCGCGAGTTGAGATACCGGTGCGTGGCTGCTGATGGTGCATTATGGACCCATTCCTGTGTAGTTTTATTGGGAGGACGTGAAGGGTAGCTGTGCATATTGCTTTCAATTCCTGCTATTCGCACAATTTGATGAGCGCATTGTGCAATCACTTATGACGTTCCTCTTCTACATATCTCAGATAATTGTCCTAAAACCAACACCATTCAATTCAATTAATTACACCTATCTTTTTTGTGTTATTCGAGAAAAAAATCCACCGCATACTCTGCCTCACCTGCGAACTGGTCCACCGGGTCGTTGAGAAGGCCGTTGAGGCTGAGGCCGTCAATGCCACCAACATCGGGATACTCGGTGTCCTCCAGATCCCGGGAGTCGTTCTCTTCATCGGGAACCTCGCATTGGGCGCGCGACAGCAGAAGGATCAGCAGTAAACTCGGAGCCGGAAACATCCTGAGGCAGAGAAAAATATCAGGTATAACCGATCAATTTCAAATATGTGATATCTATGCTTCATGTTATATGAGAATGATACGGTATAAGTGAACAGCTGTTAGCATAACGACGAGTACGGATGTTTATTTAGTATCGATTCGTTTCATCCGTTTGCTTTATTCATTTATTTGCTTGTTTATCTTGACCTGGACAAAAAATGACATACGTTCACAGGAAAAATGGCATGCCATTTGAGGATATTACAAGTTCACAATTGTTTGAATGTGGGAGAAGATAAGGACATTTGAAGCTATTATAGTTTCGAGGTAACGGGTCATTTAAACCAATCACTCATTTTCTTAACATTATGTATTTCGATCTCTACCCCTTATCAAGTTCAGAGAAACTTAAATTACCATAAACAGGCAGCCTGGACATTATCCTCTAAACAACATCTGTATGTACCATGTTCAAAGATCAGTCTTCAATTCTTCCCAGTTACAAACTGCCTCACCATATATCTCACTAACATTCCCACAACACTTTTGTTTTCGGTGAAAATACAGACAGAGAGCCCATGAATTGTGCAAACACTCATCATTTATGTTCATGAGCGTCCATTTGAGCCGTCATAGATGAAGTCGCACACAGTCTACTGTATGTCTGCTCAAGACGCTGACTCGCGCCTGACAAGTCCCTCTGACAGGCCCATTTGGTCGCGTGCAGAAATTAGTCGCGGAAGCGCAAAATGATAGCAGCGGCCAGCTCACCGCCGCGCCGTCTCACCAGCACCCTTACACGAGAACAGGCATGTAAAAGATAGAAATAAGAAAGTTATATGAACTGATATCCTTTTTTCGAAAGCGGCACTGATAACGCTGCTGAAATTATCAACTTCAATTATTAATTATTAATTTTAATTGTTTAGATAATGTGGGACGATTCTGCCAAAATTTTGTTGCATCAACATTTATACAGCATATCAATATTATTTAAAAATAATATATAACGCCTTCAGTAATGATAAGATAAGACATCTAAAATATATCTTGCCAATAACTTTTTTATGATTTCATAAATCACCGGTGCCCTGATAAATTCAGTGCCAGTCTCAGTTCAGTTCTTGTCTGTGTGTGGTCTCTAAGGAAATTGTACTCTGCAGTGATTTTCTTAAGAGTGTCGTTTAAGAAACGATCAACGGCGATTATATTTTCCGATACGTTTACAACATTGCTGAACTAAGGCAGTTTTCGCCCCTGCGATAATAAATTATTGACTGAGTACGTAATCGCGTTGGCGGCACTGCTTAGCTGCATACCTCTGTCTAATTAAACATGCTATCAATCCCTGCAACTGGAAATACTAAACTGGTAGGAATGTGTTCATTCAGCAGGCGAAATTCCCTTGCATGCCGGACTCTCACCATGAAAGCTACACCACCGTGGCCGGCACTTGCATGCGGAATCGTTTGTGCAGGCTAACAGGGCCCAGGTCGGCACGCCGTCTGCTGAGGGCTGACATGCCGTCCTGAGAGCCTGCTCGTCTGAAGAGCGGCCCTCGTGTTGCGTGCCTGTCTGCGAGCTCTCTGACATCACTGACCTCCCCTCCCCCCCCCCGACCCGCTGACACCCGGCACTCAATCAATGGGCCTGCAGCCCGCCGTGGACCGGAGCGGGCGGCGCGGTCCGGTCCTCCGGCTGCCCTGTGGAGTGGGGGAGGGAATGTAGCGCGCCGGAGACGCCCCCGGCGCGGCCAGGTGAGAGTTTCACGGAGTTCTCGGCAGTAAGATAAATTAGGGAGACTCGGGACTGACCGATGAGTGCCCGGTGGACCCAAACACACGCTACCAGCCGGCTGAGTAATAACCGCAGGTCTGTGGGCCAGGTGGCAAATGGCCGCTCCCCTGTAGTATAATGCAGAATGGATGGAGGCCGAAGAGGTGTAGACGGTCGGCATACAGCCACCTTAGATTTAACATTCTGTAGCTGCTAACCCAGCTACACACAGCCTCTACGCTTGGAGTTTACCCCGGCCGGCCCGCACACGATTCCGGGGAGGAAATTAAATCCCGGTGCTGGCATAAATCTCTCCAGCGCCCTGAAGTAACAATCAAGATAAATTCTGGACGACCGGGTCAGTGCGGTCTCATTTTGCGGCCAGGGATTGGACTTGGCTGGTTACGTGGCTCTAGCAAAATGCAGCCTGGACTGGGAATGCATTCTACTCGTATATAGCATGGGTTCGTTTAGATGCATTGCGCGCCCTTTCGTGTGGTGTACTTTTGCTTGAAGAAAAAAATGTGTAGAAACAATATTTCCCCCCTCTCTCTCTCTCTCTCTCTCTCTCTCTCTCTCTCTCTCTCTCTCTCTCTCTCTCTTCTAGGTCACTAGAACAACACAAGACTAACTGCCCAGTTGCCCACCTTTTGTTGCCCACTGTTTGTTGGGTCACCAGTACCACCAAAGCTGGACTGGAAGGCCAGGCTGGCTGCGAGGAGCCGCACCTGGTTTCGTCTGTCCCGAGATGACAAAGTGGCCGGGTCGGTATCGTCTGTTTCGCCGCCAGAGCGCCACTCCCGGCGCACCAGAGAGCCGCACGAAAAACAACGCAGGAAGTGGGGATACAAACGTCCGCCGGTCACCCGAACAATGGGGCACTCGGTGGCAGGTACGAGCGAGCGGTGCAGGCGGCTCCTAGGGTGGGGTGTCCACTGTGGGTGGAGGGGCCGCTGGGGGGGGGGGAGGGACCGTTGAGGGGTGGAGGGACCACCGTGGAGTGGAACACCTGTGGGGAGGGGTGTAGCGAGCCCCTATGGGGAAGTGGAACCCTAATGGGAGGAAGAGATGCCTTTGAAGTCTGGAGCTGCAAAGGGGAGTAAGACTGTGGTCCCGAAGACGGTGTCTGTTATATAGGAGTTGGAAGGATGCTTACAGGGTGTAACGAAATTATCCGGACATCTTTCTTTGCGCTGTAATTAAGAAGCAAGACATTCTGATATTTTGCCTTTTGAATTATTATATAGCCACCTTTCATAAGAGCGCAGGTACAAATTTTTGGAGCATTCCAGCCACTGGATTTTCCAGCACAGTGGGTTTCATATAGAGTAGCGCCTTACTAACCTGTGCCCACAGTTGGGCGGCGCTGGTGGCGGGTGTCCCCTCATTCATCTCCTGATGGACAATAGTCCATAAGATATCGATGGAATTGCATGGGAACTATTTCCAAACCATAGCCCTTTATCCCAGAAGAAAAATAGGTCCTCTCGGCATCACTTCTCATTCTGCTAGGGACTTGAAGGTGGTGCGCCGCCCCGCATGAACACTGCGCGGCTTGAATCAGGCATCGGTACACGTTCAGAAACCGAGCCCTCCTGTGCCGTCTGGTTGAGTGGCTCCAACCAATCGCTAGCCAGAATGTTGCGCCGGTAATACTCGTCACTGATAGTGGTTTTCTGTGTCGTCATGAACAGCTTGAATATTACACAGCAGCTGAACATGCTCCAGGTCTGGATTTTGGCCGGATGTTTGACGCCGGCGACGGCCGGCACATTCGAGCTGCTGGCAGCCCACACATTGCCGATTTGACGGCTCAACGGATATCGCAGCTCGAACAGCTTCCCATCCGACCAGGTCACCTCATTCATGTCTTCCTTCGACCAGTGGACACGCCCTGGCCTGAGGCCAAAGGTGGTGAACTGGTTGTTTTCCCATCAATTTCATTGTCTTTTCCAGTTTGAAGGGCAGTAAAACCAAGCTAAAGGGCGGGTAACGGTGAATCATGATGTGGGCCTCTTATTATCTGCCTTGGTAAGAATTCAAGTGAGTATGCGGATTAATTGGTGCCGTTTCCTTGTCGCTATCTTGACAACTCTCGTCACCACTTGGCAAAGGGCGCCTTTTGCGATCGAGGCCGGGCTGAGTCTGCCACCAAGTCGCAGCTTATTACGCCTCAGGCAGATGTGCTACTGGCTGCTGCTGATGTCCAGCTGCTGACAGACCAGCTTCTGGCTCATGCCACCATGCCACCAACACGTAGCCTTACTACGAAACGAGAGACTGTACTCCCTTCTCTCCACTACCTTAAACGAAAACTATCATATGAAACCGTCGGCGACTCGACTCTTACTCAGAGCAAGAGTCATTTCGCAAGGTCAGGTCACTGCTGAGTTGAGAGCAGATACCAGAGGTATGCATTCATCCAATTTTCCAGTTTCTGACATTAAAAAAGAAACTGTGCGAGCAGATATGGCGAAAAAATAGATGTGCGGATAATTTCGTTACACCCTGTATTATAGCCGACTGCACAATGGTTATGATAAAATTGACTCGGTGTAAGGGTGCACTACAGTTTAATACTTTTGATTCCACACTGGTGATGCCCATCATATATGTTGTGAGCTGTGAGTTGGAGGAATGGAATGGTGTGGTGTGTTTGCACCTCCATAGTGGCGCAGCGGCCTGAGTGGGGTGACATGACGTGGACAGTGTGTGGCAGTGTGTGATTGGCCGTGTGGATCTGGTGCGTTGTGATTGGCCGAACCCCGACCTGGCGGGTGCTCGCTGGTCCGGGGCGGTCAGTTGGGGTCTGGAATAGACTGTGAAAGGAGCCCTGTGTGTGTGGAGCCTGAGAACACGCCAAAGTGGTGGCAGCGGTGTGCACTCACAGGCTCACACAAGATGTCTGGAGATATTTCTCTCGACAAGTTTACTGGTACGTCGTATCAAGAATGGGAAAACTGGTTTGACGACTTCAAACTGTTCGGGGAGCTAAAAAAATGGACGACCGAGAAAAAGGTTAGTTTCATCCGTTTCTTTGTGGAAGGAAACGTAAAAGAAGCTCTTCGTCAGACACATTTTGAGACTCTGGAGGAAGTTGATATCACAGCTAAGAAGGTTTTAGGCGGAACACCTGATCAGCTATCCGCGGCCAGGTCTATTGACGCGGAACAATACCGTGGCAACATCCAAGATTACTTGTTGAGAGTCAGGGCTGGAGTGCGCCATGCATATCCGCATTTGAGCGAGGAGGGCCGCTCTAGTGTGACGCTTCTCCAGCTGCAGCGAGCGCTGCCGGCAGAATACGGCAGAGAAATAACCCGAGAGGGCTGTGCCACGCTAGATGAGGCCATCCGCGTGGTTGAGGCGTTAGAACGCGCTGATCATCTTTACGGCTCCGCGGTGGCTTCTGTTCATCGCGTGCCCGTCACAACCGCAGATGGTCCCGGGCGAGCTGACCCGGAACGGGACCGTTCGGCTTGCTTCGTCTGTGGCCAGACCGGTCACTGGAGACGGGAGTGTTTGTTCCGGGGTGACGTCTGCGGGCGCTGCGGCCGACGCGGACACCTGGGAGTTGTGTGCCGCAGTTCGGGAAACGGAGGCCGGTCGACGAGCGGTGGGGCCGCCCGGTCGACCGGCGCATCGAGTCAGCCCCTTGCCTGAGTCAAGGATCAGGAGAAGTAAGGCGAGCGGTGCTGGGGGTACCGCCTGGCTCGCGACCACCTCGGCCCGGCCCGCCGCCGCTGTTACCGCCACTGCCGCAGCCTGGCCCGTTGCCGCCGCCGCCGCCGCGGCCTGGCTTGCTGCCGCCGCCGCCTGGCTCGCCGCCGTCGCCGCCGCCGCGGTCTGGCTCGTTGCCGCCGCCGCCGCCGCCGCCTGCCTCGCCGCCGCCACCGCCGCTGCGGCTGGGCTCGCCGAATCTGCCTGGCCCATCAACGCAGTCTGTCTTGCCGCTGCCGTCGCAGTCTGGCTGGCCGTCTCTGCCCGGCTCGCCGCCGTCGTCGCCACCGCCGCTGCAGCTGGGCTCGCCGAATCTGCCTGGCCCATCAACGCAGCCTGTCTTGCCGCTGCCGTCGCGGCCTGGCTCGTGGCTGCCGCCGCGGCCCGGCTCGTTGCCGCCGCCGCCTGCCTCGCTGTCGCCGCGGCCTGGCTCGCCGTCGCCGCCGCCTGGCTCGCCGCCGCCGCCGCCTGCCTCGCTGTCGCCGCGGCCTGGCTCGCCGCCGTCGCCGCCGCCGCGGCCTGGCTCGTTGCCGCCGCCGCCGCCGCCGCCTGCCTCGCTGCTGCCGCGGCCTGACTCGCCGCCGTCACCGCCGCCGCGGCCTGGCTCGCCGTCGCCGCCGCCTGGCTCGCCGCCGCCGCCGCCTGCCTCGCTGTCGCCGCGGCCTGGCTCGCCGCCGTCGCCGCCGCCGCGGCCTGGCTCGTTGCCGCCGCCGCCGCCGCCGCCTGGCTCGCTGCTGCCGCGGCCTGACTCGCCGTCGTCACCGCCACCGCGGCCTGGTTCGCCGTCGCCGCGGCCTGGCTCGCCGTCGCCGCCGCCTGGCTCGCCGCTGCCGCCGCCTGCCTGGCTGCCGCCGCGGCCTGGCTCTCCGCCGCCGCTGCCTGGCTCGCCGCCGTCGCCGCCGCCGCGGCCTGGCTCGTGGCTGCCGCCGCGGCCCGGCTCGTTGCCGCCGTCGCCGCCGCCGCCGCCGCCTGCCTCGCTGTCGCCGCGGCCTGGCTCGCCGTCGCCGCGGCCTGGCTCGCCGTCGCCGCCGCCTGGCTCGCCGTCGCCGCCGCCTGACTCGCCGTCGCCGTCGCCGCCGCCTGGCTCGCCGCCGCCGCCGCCTGCCTCGCTGTCGCCGCGGCCTGGCTCGCTGTCGCCGCCGCCTGGCTCGCCGCCGTCGCCGCCGCCGCGGCCTGGCTCGTTGCCGCCGCCGCCGCCGCCTGGCTCGCTGCTGCCGCGGCCTGGCTCGCCGCCGTCACCGCCGCCACGGCCTGGCTCGTCGCCGCCGCCGCCTGCCTCGCTGCCGCCGCGGCCTGGCTCGCCGCCGCCGCCGCCGCCACGACCTGGCTCGTCGCCGCCGCCGCCTGCCTCACTGCCACCGCGGCCTGGCTCGCCGTCGCCGCCACAGCCTGGCTCGTCGCCGCCGCAGCCGCCGCCACTTCTGTCTGATGAAGAGCAGTCGCTGCTGGCACGCGGCGTGGTGACCGGCGGTCCTCAGCCGGGTGGCCGGTTCGCGCAGGTCCTCATCGATGGCCGCCCCGTCTGCGCCCTGGTGGACAGCGGTGCCGACGAGGTCATCATTCGACAGGACTGCTTGGCACCGGGAGCGCGTCTCCGACCGCTGGATAAGAAAATCAGCCTGGCTGATGGGGAGGCTTGCGTTCACATTATCGGTAAGACGTCTGTGACAATCACACTTGGGGACTGTGTTCGTAAGGTGGATTGCTATGTGTCGGGAAAGCTGTTTGATCAATGTTTGCTGGGTGCTAAATACTTGACTGAAATCGAGGCCTGCTTGGACTTGGGACAGGGGTTGCTGAGGGTGGGTGAATATGCACTACCATTGTCACGTGTCCCACACGGACCCCGGGTACAGGCGGCGAGGGTGGTGGTTAAAGACCCGGTGGTGGTGCGCGCGGGAACGGAGGTGATTTGTATGGGAGAAATGTGTCCCCCGACCGATGCAACCCTTGAGTCCGCCTCGGCGCTCCTGGAGGGGGAGGACAGATTTCTGGAGCGCAGTCCCCTCCTAGTTGCGCGACTGGCGGTTCGCATCGGCCCTGACTGCTCAGTGCCGATGCGATTATCCAACACCAGTGAAAGAGACGTGCATCTTTACAAAGGCACTCACATTGCCAACGCACACACAGCTGATGAGCAGACCGTTCTCCCTCTCGGGGACGCCACTGAAGAGGGAGAACTTGATTTTGACACAGTGGTCGCGCACCTGCCACAGCCTGAGAAAGATAAGTTCAAACATTTGCTCATGGAATTTTCGGAAGTGTTCACAGGGCTGGGTAGAACTGACCTTGTGGAACACAGCATTCCGACGGGCTCAGCCCGGCCGGTGTCTCAGCCCTACAGGCGAACACCAGTTCATCTAAAAAGTCCCAGTGGGCCAGCCCCTTGGTTCTGGTCAAAAAGTCGAACGGGGACATCCGTATATGCGGTGATTTTCGAAAACTAAACTCAGTGACTGTCCCCTCCGTGCAGGTCATTCCCCGTATCGACGATTGCTTGAATCGTCTCTCGGGGGTGAATTGGTTCACAACCGTTGATCTGAATCAGGCCTACCATCAAATTCCTATCAAGGAATCTGACAGGGACAAAACAACAATTACCACTGAACTCGGCTTGCATCGTTACACATCGGCACCGTTCGGTTTAGTGGGGATTCCCCACACCTTCAACAGAGCGCTAGCGATGGCACTGTCTGGCATCTCTCCGCGAGTGTACATTCAATATTTTGACGACATACTGGTTCTGGCAAAAGATTTGTCGGAGATGCACGCAAATTTGCGTCAGGTGTTGACTCACCTTCAGGCAGCTGGTTTTACTGTGACGCTGAACAAGCTTCGGCTGTGTCAAAAACAGGTTAAGTTTCTGGGGTACATTATCACACCCGATGGTATTTCTTGTGACCCGGCCAAAACGCAGTTGATCAAAGACTGGCCGACACCGTCGTCTGTGACAGAGGTCAGGGCATTCCTTGGGCTATGCTCGTACCTGCGGAAGTATATTCAGGATTTTGCTTCCCTCACCAAGCCGCTCACGAGACTGACCGAGAAAAGGGTCCCTTTCCGGTGGACACCGGAGACAGAGGCAGCGTTCCAAACGATGAAGGCCAAAATGGTGTCGCCACCAGTCCTGGCCCATCCCCGGCTGGAGGCTGGAGCCGCTCCGTTCGTCTGTGATACAGACGCGAGTGGAACAGGCCTGGGAGCATGCCTCCTGCAGGAGGATAAAGTGATCGCCTACGCCAGCCGGGCACTGACAAAATCAGAGCGGCAGTATTCGGCAACAAAGCGGGAACTTCTGGCGGTAGTATGGGCCACACAGCACTTTCGACACTTCTTGGTCGGTCGGCAGTTTGTTCTGCGCACCGATCATTCCGCCCTTCGGTGGCTGTTCGGATTTCGAAATCCCGAGGGCCAGATGGCCCGATGGCTGCTACAGCTATCTGAGCTCGATTTCCGCGTCATTCACAGAAAGGGAACCTCCCATGGCAATGCAGATGCACTGTCGCGCTACCCCCACCCACCTGAGCCGGGTGGCGAGGTGGCATTTAAATGGGTTTGTATCCCCGTCTCCTCGGAGGGGGAAGAGGGGCGGCCGGTGACTGAGACAAATGTTGAGGCAGCTGGCAGCACCGGTCTGGTACCCTCGGAGACGGGGGAATCTACCGAGCCGGCGACGGTCCGTGCCGTGGGAGCCGTGCAGCCATCTGACCCCTCGATCTGCTCCGTTTCTAAAATGTCACTGCCGGACATCAGCCGCGAGCAGGACCGCGACGAGGGCATACGGGAGATCAAAGCTTGGAAAGAGAGTAAAATCCGTCCTCTGGTGAAAAATTTGAAAACTGACTGCGCTCGCCGTTTGTTACGCGATTGGAGGTCATTGGTGCTCGGGGAAGGCGAGCATAAGGTGCTGTATAAGCGGATACAGCCACACCGAGCTGCTCCTGTCTGCTTGCAGATTGTTTTGCCTCATCACTTGAGGAAGGAGGTCCTGCACACACTGCATGCTGGCTTCGGAGGAGGCCATCAGGGTGTTGCCAGGCTGGAGAGCATGGTCAGGGAGCGTTTCCACTGGCCGGGGCTCCAACAGGACGTGAAGGACTACTGCAAAGAATGTGCAGTCTGTGAACGACGACGGAATCCTCAGCCGACACCGCGGGCCCCTTTGGGTTCGCTTCAAGTGTCAGCATTTCTTGACAGACTTGATATTGATCTCGTATGTGGGCTGCCGGCGACACATCGTGAGGGTTTCCGATATGTATTGACCTGCACTGATGCATTCACCAGATTCCTGTGGGCTATTCCAATTCGTGATCAGGAAGCGGAGACGGTTGTCAGAGCACTAATGGACCACGTCATTAGTGTTTTTGGCATTCCGAAATGCATCCATAGTGATCTGGGCAGAAATTTGACTGGGAATGTCATGAAATTGTTTTGTAGCTCGTTGGGTATACGTCAGTCGACAACAACGCCTTACCACCCACAGGGTAATGCTTACGCCGAGCGTGGTCACAAATTTCTTATCGACGCTGTCGCTAAGCTGAGCGCTGATAATCCCAAGCACTGGTCTGAGTATCTTTCGGCGGCAGTGTTGGCCTGCAATAGCAACATCAACAGATCCACTGGTCTCTCTCCGTATGAGTGTGTGTTCGGGAGGCCGCCCACGCTACCTATTGACGCAGTGTATGGGGGAGCACGAGCTCAAACTGACACGGGTCCTGCCGTCCCGGCGGACCTTCTTGCATACGTGTGTGGCCTGCAACAAACACTAGAGGCCACTGATGCCATGATTTTTAACGCGAGCGTCGCGGCCCATCAGGCGAGCAAATCGACTCACGACACACATATCCTGGAGCACGTGTACACAGTGGGCGACCGTGTTTGGGTGCGCCGCGACGGGTTAAAGAAGGGCGAGAGTCGAAAGTTGGCACACGCATGGGAAGGTCCATATAAAATTGTCGAAAAGCTTCGCAGTTGGACGTATCGGGTACAACGAGAAGGTGGATCCAAGCAGAGTGTGATCCATCACAATCGCCTCAAGCCGTGCACTTCCGTGCCTGAGGTGCGCCCTGGTCGGCTCCGTGGCGCTGCTAGACGACACTCCCTGGGGGTTGGGGAGCGGGGGAACGTCAGTCTCGAGAGTGGTTCTCACCCCGCCCGCGGGCGGCCGTCCCCACGTCCACCAGTTCCGCCCGCGGGACCGCTCAACCCACTGCGCCCCGAGTGGTGGGCGGTGTTGGGAGATTCCACGGCGCGCCGTGGACGTTCACGGCGTGCGCCATCCCCACGTCCGCCAGTTCCTCCCACGGGACCGTTCAACCCACCGCGCCCCGAGTGGCGGGCGGGGTCGGGAGATTCCGCGGCGCGCACGGAAAACTTCACCCATATACCACCGGATGACAGGGCTGACACCGGGGACCACAGCCAAACTTGCTTTGTTAAAACTCCAATGAGACGGGGTGCATCGCTGTTAAATGGCGGCGGTCTGCAGGAAAAACAGTCATTACGGCGTTCGGGACGAGTGCGCCGACCGCCCGAGCGTTTTGGAAACGTCGTTACATATTAGAACCGCGGTGTTTGCTCAGTTTTCTTTTCTTTTCTGTTAGTACCAGGTTTAGGATGGTGTTAGTACCAGCGTATCGTGCGCTCATTGTCGTGTGTCGATTGCTCATTTAGGCTATTGTGGTTTCACGATATTTGCTGTTCGTTGGTTGTCGGGACGACAACCTTAAATGGAAGGGGGTAGTGTTGTGAGTTGTGAGTTGGAGGAATGGAATGGTGTGGTGTGTTTGCACCTCCATAGTGGCGCAGCGGCCTGAGTGGGGTGACATGACGTGGACAGTGTGTGGCAGTGTGTGATTGGCCGTGTGGATCTGGTGCGTTGTGATTGGCCGAACCCCGACCTGGCGGGTGCTCGCTGGTCCGGGGCGGTCAGTTGGGGTCTGGAATAGACTGTGAAAGGAGCCCTGTGTGTGTGGAGCCTGAGAACACGCCAAATATACAAGGTAATAATTGTCGTTGAAACCACCAAATTTCATCTATTGAATATCCTTTATTTCACTCTGTTGTAAATGCTCAGATAGCGTACGAGACACAAATATGATGTGGTACGATCAGCACAAACATTCACTAAACCGACCACTTATAAAGTGCTTATCAAGAGAATCATGTTTGTTTGGCGGCAAAGCTATAAATTTTCATCCTTTGACTTTTCAGTCATCAATCAGTTGCATGTCAGAGACGCATTGAGCGCAATTACGCGTGTAAATATCATGTCCAAAGTATGCGCACATTCCCATTGTCGCCTACGGCTTATTCAAGCGCCAATACCAGGTAACAGGACTTTATTCCATAAGGGTGCTAGCCGTGGCCATAAACACAGGCACTAAATGTTCAATGAAGTGCTCAGAGATTTATGACCGTCTGGTCCAGGTGCGGTGTTCCGAGCCGCGGCCGATCGCTCACCGTCGAGTTCCCTCCTTTGGCGGGTAGTCGGAGACGACACTGGTCCGAAGTTTGGGCCGGAGAGCGACGGCAATCAGCGTTTGGACGGGGTCCGCCGAGTTTTGTGGTGCAGGTCATCAGTGAAAAGAGCGGAACGCCCCGGGCAGAATGGTTTGTGGCACTCACTGGAGAAGTAAATGGGGGGCTCCAGTTCTGTAGGCGCGGTGTGACGACCGCACCTGTTGAAAACTCCGGATCATTTACGAATTTTGTGCAAGCTTCTACCGTTGCAAGACTACAAAAGCTGATCTTTGTCTGAAATACTGTCGGTGTTGAGTATGCTTGAACACCTTTGAGTACCTAGTTTAAATAATGCATGCTTTGTAAAATGCATTTGTGCAATAATATGGACTCTGGATGCGGACAAATAATGCAGACAGCTCTCATTCAATACAGGCGAAGACATCAGATGTCCGAACTTGCCACTGAATATTGTTCTGCAAGTTGTCTGAAAATCAGAGAAAAACTATATAGCCTAAAGTGAATTGTAATATGGAAATGACCTAGGTACTGGACATCAATTTGGTTGTTATGTGATATTTCATGAAGTGATGCTTTTATGTGCACGCATTGAGTTGCAGTAATTACTAGATATATCTGAAAATATTTATATAATTATAGACACAAAGATATGCCCCTCCCTTCCCTAACGCCATCCAAGCCTTCGCAGCCCCCTACCCCTGCCTTGACTGATGGATTGGTCGGCTTACTACATACGGATGAAGGGCAAATGGCCCGATCGGACCCGAACGTCTCCCTGATCCAGCTCACCGTCGCCTTTAGCAGCAAATACCGTCAGAAATGGACGCATTTGTCAGCGAGCCGGCTGGTGCTGACAGGTGGTTATAAGATCAGAAATGTGAACAGTTCCAATAATATCCCCGGGGTTATTTTACCGTTTATATCACAAAGACTGGTAAACGTCGTATCCAAAAACACCTACCAACAGCCAGGGATTGCATGCGACGGGTAACAAAGATCGGAATCCGGCTACGAGCCATATACATTATAACGCCACCTTAAATGTATTTTCCATGGTCCTGTGATATTAATCGGTGACCAACTGAGCAGCCGCGGCCACTCTGCTCGTCGGGGATGAAGAATGAGACGCCGTCCAACGCGACAGCCGACCTGTGCAGGTGTCACCCTGACACGAAAAGAGTTCACCGGTGTCACCCTGACAGTGGACACAATTAGGTAGTGTCAGTCTCACATCCAGCGCAATAAATCGGTGTCAGGACAATTCAGTTTACTTGCGTCATTCCTACATAAGACAAGATTTACTTGTGTCAGTTTCACACCAGACGCGTGTTATTTGTGTCGACCCGCGGCCTTCCTCAGCCCGTCTGCCTTACAGACTCTGTTCACCGACACATTAGCGATAGCCTGCGACCGACGAGACGGCGAGCCAGTTTGGAGCACAGGACACGGCTGGGAGGGCATTCTGTACCCGGCTGGGAGGGAACACAAGACTCAGCTGGGATGGAGCACTAAACTCGGGGAAGAATCGATTGGAACACCGGTGTGGTCTTTTGCAAAGTGACGCGCTGGAATCGACTTGACCTTTAAAAGTGGCGCTCTGCGGTACAATGCACTTGTTCGCCAAATTAAGTTTATAACAAGCTAGAACGCATATTTTTCCTGCCTTTGGCTTTTTTTTGACGGAGCCGGGCTTGAATTAAGCATGCCTATGAAACATAACCAAATTAATTTGTAGATGGTATTGAACTAAAGCAGTTACCTTTAAGATAGGTAGATAGATATGTAGATAGATAGCTCGATAGATAGGGAGAGAGAGACAGAGGCAGAGAAAAAGAGAGAAAAAAAAAACAGAAAAAGAAGAGATAGAGAAAGACAGGGAGAGAGAGAGGGAGATAGAGAGAGAGAGAGAGAGAGAGAGAGAGAGAGAGAGAGAGAGAGAGAGAGAGAGAGAGAGAAAGAGAGAGAGAGAAAGAGAGAGAGAGAGGGAGAGAGAGAGAGAGAGAGAGAGAGAGACAGAGAGAGAGAGAGAGAGAGAGAGAGAGAGAGAGAGAGAGAGAGAGAGAGAGAGAGAGAGAGAGAGAGAGAGAGAGAGAGAGAGAGAGAGAGAGAGAGAGAGAGAGAGAGAGAGAGAGAGAGAGAGAGAGAGCGGATGATATCGTTGGGGTTCATTCCTATATTTTCTATCATCTGATTGTAACAATAGGCATTAGTTCCCACGGGCCACGGCACGGCACGGGACCCAGCTTTTTAACCAAAATAAGTTTCAGGGTGGCGTTTTTATGGCTACCGACATAGCAAAACTAATGAAACCCAGCAGGAGATTGTCGCGCACAATGACATAAGCCGTCCGGAGTTGGTCGCTGGACAATAGTCAGGGAGTGGGACGATCGTATTCCTGGTGCGTCACATTATAGTGGGGCCGTTAAGGTATGATTATGTGCACTGCCGCCTTCAAATGCCTGTCTGCAAAATAAATAAATACTTCAGCGGCCGAGAAGAGTGCCTTATGATGTTAGCGAGTGGGCGTTGAATGATGTAGTCGCATGTCTGCAGTTCTGAATCGACACGTCAACACCGCGCGTCAGTCTCTGGGATCATCAATTTAACGGCGAGCTTATCGTCTGTTCTGACGGTGACGCCGCTGCAGAGGAGGCGGGCCGTGTTGGCTGGCCTTGTTCTGCACCCGAGTACCGAGGCGATCGAGTGTTAGCTGGGTGAGGCTGCAGACAGGTGGGATGTTGCACGCAGGGCAGTGGTCGCTGTGGTTTACTGGCAGGGGAGAGAAGAGGCCGCCGTCTGGCGCCCGTGACAATCGTGGTCTCCGCCAATCATAGAGCAGAATATAAAGAACAGATCAGAGAGAGAGAGAGAGAGAGAGAGAGAGAGAGAGAGAGAGAGAGAGAGAGAGAGAGAGAGAGAGAGAGAGAGAGAGAGAGAGAGAGAGAGAGAGAGAGAGAGGAGAGAGAGAGAGAGAGAGGAGAGAGAGAGAGAGAGAGAGAGAGAGAGAGAGAGAGAGAGAGAGAGAGAGAGAGAGAGAGAGAGAGAGAGAGAGAGAGAGAGAGAGAGAGAGAGAGAGAGAGAGAGAGAGAGAGAGAGAGAGAGAGAGAGAGAGAGAGAGAGCAGGCAGAGTGGGGCGTGTTGGCTCCGCGGCGCTAATGGCGCGCTGGCGGCGCTGACCGTCTGGGCAGAGTGAGGGCTGGGGTTGCTCCCCTGCTCTCTCCCACGGCCCAGACGGTGCCCCGACCCAGACGGTAGGGCCCGGCCATGACTCAGTAAGCTGACGCAGCTTTGGCACCTTGTTAGCGAGATGTACGGGCCTGCCGGCAATTAAAATAGATCACTGTCGATCTAATACGCTCTTACAGTGCATAACAGAGCGTAGAACTGTCCAGTAAGCAGGATTTGAATTGTCGTCGAAAGTAAGCGCTGTAAGCGATGCCGATATCCTCGCTTCGCCACAACTTCATAACGTTGGTCCTAACCATAATTGTAAAAATGTCGGAATAATTTTATTTTAATATTGATATTGTGCATTGGGTCGTAAATCAATTGGACATGTGCAAAATGAAATCACCTAAATCCCTAATGAAGGCAAATTGCTTTACCGAAACCCACCTTTCCAAGCCAGCATAACATAGAATCCAGAAACTGAACTGAATGTCGATCAAGTAAAACGCTATTTGCTTTTGTATAGTTCGTTTTTCTTAAGTTTGCCCCTCACTGTAAACGTCTTTTTGAACACAGCACGAGAATTGCTAGCTGAATTACTGAGAAAACTGGTTGGCGCACATTGTATTGGAGATATGAATAATATTTTCAAAATAAGTTTTGAGCACCGACGATGTAACGTTAACACGCGCAGTGGAAGGGGGGGGGGGCGGATTTCGCCCACCCCTCCTGTTTTTCGCCAATAACTCGCGCCGCAAGCATAATATCAATGTGAAATTTCGGCTACCTGTCCAGAATTGAATTGCGGATCTTCTCGTGCAAGAAGTAAGAAAATCGGTTCACAACTTTTCTAGTAATAGCGGTGTAAAGTCAAACATCCTGCCGCCGCGGCGGCGCGGCGGCCGGCGCTAGCCGTTACGCGCCGCCTGAATTGTAGACTGTGCCGGGGCGGGACGGTTCCGTCTTTACATCGGGCTCCTTACCGCTGATTATACTAGATTCGCGTCAAATTCGGTGAGAAGACTGAGAAATGTACAGGCAATCATATGGTCAAAGAATGTTGAAAATCGGCCGGTAACAACTTGAGTTATGAGTGTGTAAACACAAAATTGTGATTGCCGCGTTTCCCGCGTCGGCCGATGCCGCTTCAGCCGGCGACATCTTACCCTTCGCAGGCTTCTAACTGCCATATTTATTGTTGGATTATCTAGAAATTCACCATACATACTCACAAATGTTTGCTCTTTCGTATAGTGAAAGATTTAAAAAAATCGGCCGGTAACTTTTTGAGTTATCGGCGTGTAAACGCAAAAAAGTCGCTAATATGGCAGATTTGACCACATTTGACCTCATTTGACCTTGAAGATATTGACCTAGGGTCATGAAATTCACACACAACAGAGTTCCCCATGGCCCCCACCTACCCTCCAAATTTCGTCTTTCTAGCTCCAGTGGGAGCTGAGATCTTAGGGGGGGGGGGTGACATCCGCCCCCCCCCTTCCACTGGGCGTAGTACTCGCAACCCTTCCACTGCGCGTGTTAATGTTAAACGCCGTGCAATTTATTAATTACTTCAGACATAATTCCTGAGAAGTCGTCTATCACTGTGGAGCTGTAGGTATGGGTAAATACGAGCTATGAGTCTGTGAAATAGTAAACAAATTTGATAAAATTGATCGCCTGTGAAATCTGGGGAAATCAATGTGCGCCAACCAGTTTTCTCAGTAATTCAGCCAGCAATTCTCGTGCTGTGTTCAAAAAGACATTTACAGTGAGGGGCAAACTTAAGAAAAACGAACTTATAGCTATCGAAATCTGCACACCGTCTTGCAAAGAACGAGAGCCCTTCCGGTCATGTCCAATGTCCATTTTCCAATAACGAGTGCCGTCGGTTAGTACGGGGCACGGGCCTCAGACTCCGGTTCCGCCCACTCTCCAGCCCCGCCACGTGGAGGGCACGTTGGCGTTTGGCCGGTCTTTTGCTGCCGACTGTTAGCACTGAACAGGTGCGCCAGCTCCGGTGGTGCGGGCGGCCGGCCAACCGACCCGATCACTTCCTGAGGCCGTGGAACGACAGAGTACCAGCTGGCCCGGTCAGTTCCCGGGCCAGGGGAATGACATCGGGGTAACTCAGCCGACCAGAGTGGAGGCCAGGGCAGCCTGACTTCGTTAGATCACTGATATCCTGCCCGCCAGGCTTGACCATTAAACTTTTGTTGTTCGTGCTCTGATGCCAAAAGAAGGGTTCAGATCGTCCGCAGTGGGTGGTCTGGTCATGCTAGCAAAAAGCCTCTTCTTTCCTTTACGTCTCTCCTGCCATTGTTCTGTCATTCCGATTTTCTGCGAAGTTGATTCTTTTGATCGTAGCTTACGGTTTGCGTCTTTATGCTTATTTCCAAAGCTGTACGTTATGGTTCGATTTGCCTATCACAGAGCTCTATCCTTATCTCACTTTAGATGCATACACTCGGATGTTATCGCGATGGGACGGATCGCGAGTCCGTGAGCTACAGGCGGAAAAAATCGCACAACCGATCACCATCCTACTGAGCCTGTCACGTATCACATGACACAAACGTGCGCTCAGAAATACCACCGGACCATACACACCGGCACATGCCATTGGATCCGACCTCTCACCACCCCTCCCCTCCCCAACGAACGCAGTCAAGTCCCCCCCCCCCCCGGTCGGCGATATCGTCCGAACTGCAGGCGCTCGTCCATCAGCAATGGAGCTTGTCGCTAGCACTCAGGCAGGTGCTATAAATACGGCGGTGGCGACTGGTGACGCCTGCAGGCCACCCGATTACTGGGTCAGCTGGCGGTCACGCCGCCGCGCCGGTCGCTACAATCGTGAGCGCTTCGGGCCAGCCGAAATGAGACGCTATTAGCGCGGCGAGTTCATGTCAGACACAGGGAACATGACCTGGCAACTGCGGACTGTCTTCAGTCGGACAGCGTATCGTGTGAAGGCGCCCGAACACAAGCTGCAGCATGGATCACACTGCCAAGGCATGCGGTTTCTCTGATACAGTGGGAAGGTCATCTATTAAAATCGGCTGTGGTTTGCTGTGGTTTGCGGCCGGAGAGCTGCACCAGCGCTGTGGTTGGCTCGCTATATCCCAGTGTGAATGCCGGGCGGGGGTCGCACGCGGCGCGACTCACCTTGCGTCGGCGAAGCTGCTGAGATGTTCGGCACTGGCACTTTCACTGTGGTCGCATGCCGCTCGCACGTGGGGGTTGTCTGACGGCGGAGTCGGGCGGCGTCCTCCCGTGGCGGCGGCGCTACTCCGAGTGGCTGGAGGCGCCGACTCCAGCGGCGGCCGCCGGAGCCGTCAGCCCCGCGGCGGGTCAGGACGGGCGGGACACAGGCACATCCGGCAGAGCTGCCAGCTGCTCCACCGTGCCGTGGTATTTGTGAAAATGCCAGGGGTGTTTTGGCTGAGTAGGTATTGAATATGCCATCGTATCATGAGTTCAGTTCGTCGAGTGACCCTTTCAACACATGCCCCTTAGAGCCCGTTTCCGGCTTATTTGTTTTTAATGGTAATGTTTGAGATGACGTTAGATATAAACCTAACACAAGCTAGGTCCTGAGGGGACCACGCAGGGATTAGCGATAAACGGCGCTAGAGAGGGCGTCGAAAATCATGAAAAAGTACTTCAGTCGTTCTTCGGTGCAGGTGAAAGATCGCGTACCTACCTAATAAGAGGTCTAGTGTTGTAATTTAAATTGTATAATATATCGGGACTTTAAAGAGCTACCCGAAATGTCAAAAAAATTGATAGGTACGGTAGCTCTTTTCCAGCCAATTCAATAAGAGCGATTTTCACGACGGTTATTTGTTTTTTTTATACACATTTGGTTGCTTTTAGCGCGATTGGGCCAGGTAAGGCTTAGTGGCTTTCAATTTAGGTAGCGCTTGTACTTATAGATTATAGGTATCTGATTTATCAAATTATCAGACATTGTTTTCGATTAAAACATTGAAGTGAATTTACGATATGAAGAAATTTGCTGTAAAAAATGATTTGGATACATTCGGAAGTCTGATGCATTCGCCAGATAACCCGTCGTGAAAGGGTGCGTATTATTTAAGGGCACGATGTGTCCAGTGTTCAAAATGGCCAGTGCCTTGAATGGGCCAGAGTTCATAGTGTCCAGGGATTACATATGTAGTCAACCCAACCCAACCAAACCTAACCTAACCTAACCTAACCTAGCCTAACCTAACCTAACCTAACCTAACCTAACCTAACCTAACCTAACCTAACCTAACCTAACCTAACCTAAGGTAATGATGTTTGCCTACCAGGGATAAGGAAATAGTTTCTCGCATGAATAGATTGCAAGCAATAGTAAATCAAATGTTTTTAGGTTAAGTGGTTATGCATCAGGCTTCAGGCCTTCGGCCTGAAGCCAGATACATAACCACTTAACCTAAAAATATTTGATTCACTATTGCCTGTAATCTCTCCTAAGGCATTGCCTTCGGCACTGCACTGCTTTGCATTGAGCTGATTCCGTGTTTTTTACATAATGACGTCACTTTCAGTGACTATGTAATCCCTGGACATTATGAACTCTGGCCCATTCAAGGCACTGGCCATTTTGAACACTGGACACATCGTGCCCTGGACATTATGAACCCTGGCCATTTCGAATACTGGACACATCGTGCCCTGGACATTATGAACCCTGGCCATTTTGAACACTGGACACATCGTGCCCTGGACATTATGAACCCTGGCCTCTTTGAATATACCCTATCTGCAGCCAGTTGGCCACATTTGGACCATGCAATCCCTGGACATTTTTAACTCTGGCCCATTCAAGGCACTGGCCATTTTGACACTGGGCATAGCGTACCCTGGACATTATGAACCCTGGCCAGAATGAATGCTCCCCTCGTGAAAACGGGTTTAATGTTAACCCGCGCCCTGCTGGGGGGGGGGGGGGTGTTTGAACACCCCCCCTTGTGGTTTTTCGCGAATATCTCAAAAACGGCGGCGCTCCGCGCCGCCGTTTTTGGTATACCTTATCACACATCAATTCTACACATGTTGTGAAAATTTCAGACCAAGGCCATTCAAGGTCAGGTCACCAGGTCACTTGAAGTGACCTCACCTCATAAAAACTTTCAATGTCTGTCATAGCTACACCGAGTGACCGATCACTTTGAAACTTTCAGCGATTGCTAAGAGCAATAGCATGTACAAAATGTATATCTCAGAATTTTGATATCGATGACCTAAGGTCAGGTCAATTTTGCGACCTCCCCATTATAAGTCAATGGGAGAAAATTGAAATGCGCCTCTTTTGGATGAAAGACATTATAAACACTCCCAAACACCGAATTACAAGTGGTTTAGACACACTGAACTTGAAAATGGTGTCCGTGACCCTTGTTTATGCCCTAAGGTCATCTTAGGTCACGAATGGTATCTATCAGTTTTTCGCAAATAACTTTTGATAGAGGCATGCTAGAGCGATGAAAACGCCTTAGATGTGTTCAGCTCGACGATACGGATCGACTGATATGCAACATGACCCTTTCCGGTCAGGTCATGACCTTGACCTGAGGTCAAATTTTCAAGTTGACCTTTCAAGGTCAAGTTATAGTTCATTCGATGCGTCTTGACGAGAGGAACACGATGCCGGTAAAACTAAGCTCGTACAAGGCTTGGGTCAAAAGTTATTGCAGAAAAACTGTTTTCGAAAAAATCGGCTATTTTTGCAGTTTTTGCCCCCTGCAGGCAAAACCGTTGACGTTAGGTCAAATCTGAGAAAATTACTCAGAAAGGGCGTTAATAGGGCTATCGAATGCGCTTTTCCGCGGCGCTGTAGCTCTATTGGTTCCCGAGTTATGCGTTGGCTTCTTGGAAATTTTCGACATTCGACCTGGAAATCGGCGAAATTTTGCCTTCAATGACCTCTGGTGACCTGACCTTTGACCTGACCAAAAAATTGACCGAAGTGATTTCGTCATTATTTTTTACGCTCTTTCGAACGCCGCCTTCCGCGTATCGCTACGTGGCCCAGGAGCCGAGTTACAAGGGGGGTGTTCAAACACCCCCCCCCCAGCAGGGCGTGGAAATCCAGGACCCCCAGCCGGGCGCGGGTTAACCTGCGCACCGACGGGGGCGGATATCCGCCCCCCCCTGAGGTTTTTCGCAGATAGCGGGGAAACCGCGGCGCGTAGCGCCGCGAAATTTCGTACGACTATTCTCTCATCAATTTTACACACGGTGTGCAAGATTGAACCTACTAGCTTTTAAGGTCAGGTCACCAGGTCACTTTGAATGACCCAACCTCAAGTCGCTTTTTTGCAACTTTGTCACCGTGCCAGAGCTACAGTAGATGTCGTAGGCCTTTGAAAGTCGCAGGGTGTTATAAGGTCATTAGTAGCTACATTTGTTTGTCTCGGAATTTTGATGTCGATGACCTAAGGTCAGGTCAATTTCTCGACCTCCTCATGGAAAAATCAACTACCTGTTTTACGACTAAAACGGGTCGGAATGACCCCATAAACCATACATGACTTCATATACGATCAACCTTCATTACCTTGAGGTACATTTTGCTGTTGGGCAGCTGTAAGGTCATGTGACGTCATCAAAGGTCACCAAATCAAAGGTTACTGTTCGTAAGGCTAACAGGGCGCTAGGCGTGCTCATGCGATCATTCCAAACTGGCAAGCGTGGCAGGTCACTCCGTGAGTGCAATGTAAAGGCTGTGCTGGCTTCATACTGCGCAAATGTTCGTTCCATTCTCGAGTTCGCAGGCGTGGTGTGGGGAGGGGCGGCAGAGACGCACATGAAACGCATTGAGCGCGTTCAGCATAAGTTTTTGATGTGGCTGAGCGGTAGATGTCGAGACACAGACGTGTCCCTTGAGTACGACGCCCTGATGAAGCGCTTCCACATGGCCCCCCTCGCAGCGCGGCGTGAACAGCATGACATCATGTTCATCCGCAACATTCACCGTCATGCTGTGGACTCGTCATACCTGTTGGAACAGTTTCCGCTGGCAGTGCCTCCTCGCCCGCTCCGGAATAGGACGCTGTTCCATGTGCCGTATGCTCGGGTCAACACGGTCAGAAATAGTCCATTCTGTCGCTTGCCGAAGCTTTGTAACGCGTTTCTCGACCGAAACCGGGCCATTGACATATGGAACCACAGCGCTCTGAACTTCAAAAAGCATGTGATCACCTATGTGCGCGAGAAGTAGACCAACAGAGGTGTGTTTGTGTCGATATTGTGTCTGTTTTGCATTGTTATTCACCTTGCTGCGTTTGTGTGTTTTTATTCTGATGACTTTGTCTATAAATGGGTCATCTTACCCGTGGATGATATGCTAAATAAACTAAACTAAACTAAACCAAAGGTTTTTTTGCCAATAACTCCGTACAGGAACAAGATACAGCCACCCGGATGGTCTCATTGTGTTCAGCTGGTCAAGGCGCATCGAATGATATGCATGATGACCTCGAGGTCACGTGACCTGAGGTCAACCTGTGACCTTGACCTTTCGAGGTCAGCATATATGATTCGATGCGGATTGACGACAGGATCACGAATCACGATGATGACCTTAGTTTGTTCCTATCTTGACTAGTTCGAAAGTTAGTTATTCGAGAAAAACTCTCCATATCTAGCGCCGCCATTTTGACTTTTTTACCCCTGTGACGTCATCTTTGACCTGACCTGAAAATGACCTAAGTAAAAACTGTAGACCTTGTCCGTGCGTATCCCATGCCGTTTACCGCTTGTCGCTATCTTGCTTCGTTCTCGAGATCTCAAGGGGGCGGTCATCCGCCTCCCCCCGTCGGTACGAAGTTGGCGCAGACCCCCGTCGGTGCGCGGGTTAATAGTAGGACAAATTCATTCATTCATTCATTCATTCATTAACCTTTTCTAACAACTGTACTCCCTTAACCCGGCAGTTGCTGGGGTATTTCGCCACCCACCGTTTGCTGGGGGGGGGGGGGCGTTAAACGCCCCCAGCCGATAACTCGAGAACCAATAGGCACAGCGAAACGCACGAGGCGGCAAACGAAAGAACGCGACGAGACGCTTCAGATGAGTACTTTAAAGTTGAATTTTGAGGTCACAGGTCGGGTCAAGGTCAGGTCAAACACCTGAAATCGGGCATTCAGTAGCATGGACTTCAGGACTTCGCAATGGGCGCCTCTCGCCATAAACTCTGTCAAAACGGTGCACAATCCATCTTATAAGGCCTACGAGAGTGTCAGCTCCATGTAGGGGTCAGTCAAGCATAGGTCAGGGTCAAGGCCAGGTCAACCGGGTAGGCACATATCCCCGAAAATCAAAACTGATATTCGCAGCCTGTGACACATGTTTTATAGGTAATTTGGGGCGTAGAACACGATGGTGACATTTATTTTATCATATGTGTACATGTTTGGCTCAAAAAGTTCAATTTAAGAAATTCATGTATCATGGTCGTGAAGTAGTCACGAAAAATTACCAAGATTCAGTTCAAGATTATAAAAAATGCGGAACGATAATCAATAATCGAAGATAGCCATTTGATTGATCATGGTATTGGCAGTCTAATGGCGTTTACGGCATGTCTGTATGTCTATTCTGTGATTTTATATGATTTTTTGAACATATGCCGTTTTTGGTCGAAAACTCAGAAATCATGACGTCACTAAAACCTCGATATCCAGTGGCGGCGGAAGGTGATTTTGGATGGGGGTGCAAAGTTTTCTCAAGGGGCCCCTCTGGAAGTTTTGGGCCCCCTTCATTTTTTTAGCGATTATTATTGATTTATGAAAAACGAAGATTTTGGAAAACTATCCCCATACACACAAGTTCTGTAAAAGGTTTGAAATTGCAGTGTACATAGGCCTATCTCAAATAATGAAAGCGTAAAGAAGCAAATGCAGCTAGTTTTTATCGGCTAATCTTTTAGTCTAGCCACCACCCGCAGCGTCTCAAACCACTTTTCTGGATCCGCAGTGGACCATTGAGGGCCCTACGAGACCGTTCCAAGAAGACCGTGTTTAGAAGCCCCTTGGAAACCGACCACATAGAGACTCCTCCAAAGACCTACATGACTCCCCAGATTGAATGAGCCCTCCGATCAGGGTCGGTCCCTTGAAAGCTGCTGAAAGGTTTCAGAAGGCAGTATAGGCTCGAAAGTCTTTTGAGGGCTCTCAGAAACCGGCATCGGACCCCAAAAAAGCCTGTATGGAGGCCCTCCAAAGCCGGGATGGAGGCCACAGGAGCCGATGCTTAGCCTAAGGAGCCGGTATGGAGGACTGAATAGAGGAAAGGGGTCTCAGTGGGGCCTTCAGGGGCAAGCGTTTGAGCCCCAAAAGTATGTGTGGGATCTTAGAGGCAGGTAGACCCCTGGGATATGCACGGGGTCCCAGGAGCTGGCGCATGTGAGCCCAAATATTCGGCTGGCGGCTACTAGAACCAGCATGGGGATTGTTAGGACTTAGAAGCGGCTTAGTCCCACATTTCATGGGTCATGAGTCCCAAGAGTCGATGTAGGGGCCATAAAAGCCGGTGTAGGGCCCATGGCCCCATAAGTTCCGGCATTGAGACTCTCAGAGGCCAGCGACGGGGCACCAAGAGCAGATAAAGTGCCTCAACAAGCCGACATGGGGCCTGAGAATCATTATGGAATTCCAGGAGCCTGCGTGAGCTCTCGGAGACCTTCGTATTTCGTAAGGTCCACAAAGGTCGTTGGGTCCTCTGAATCCGAACTCTGCGGGGCCCTCAGAGGCCAGCATGTCTCCTGGCACCTGCCTGCGTTGAGGTGAGATTCTTCGAGGCCGTCGTAGGGTTCTTCAGAGGCCAGCGTTGGCCCTTGAAGCCTTCGTTAGGCCCTAGAAGCCGTCAAGAGGGCCCTCAGAGGTCAGCATGGCCCCTGGAGCCTGCCTGCGTGGAGGCCCTCAGAGGCCGTCATGGAACCCTCAGACGCCAGCGTGGGCCTTTGGAGCTTGCGCTGGGTCTTAGAGACCATTGTGAGGGCCCAGAGAGGTCGTCGTCAGGGCCCTCAGCCCCTCAGGGACCATCCTTGGGTCCTCAGAAGTTGTTGTGATGGCCCTTAGAAGCCTTCAAGAGGATCATCAGAGGTCGTCATGAGGGTCCTTGGCCATAGTGAGGGTCTTCATGGGCCCCCAGATACCTTTGCAGGGCTCTCAGAGGCCTTGGTAAGACCGCTAGAGGCCATCGTTAGGGCCCTCAATAGACCGCTGCAGGGCCCTCAGATGCCAGCATAGCCCTTGCAGCCTGGCTATGTTGGGGCCACCAGAGGCCGTCGCTGGGCCGTCTGAAGCCAAATGGGCCCTCAGACTTGAGTTGGGTCTAGGGCCGTCACGAGGGCCCTCAGAGGCCAGCGGGGCCCCTGGAGTCCTGTGGGACCCTCAGCGGTCGTCATGAGGGCCCTTAGTGGTCGTTATAGGGCCCCAGAGGACAGAGATCGTCATGAGAGCCCTCAGAAATCGGAAGGGCCCTCAGAGATCGGAAGGGCCCTCAGAGGCCGTCATAGGGCCCTCAGAGGCCGTCATAGGGCCCTCAGAGGCCAGCGTGGCCTTTGAAGTCTCCTTGGGGCCCTAGAGTCTCTGTGGGACCCTCAGCGGTCGTCATGAGGGTCCTTAGTGGCCGTTGTAGGGCCCCAGGGGACAGAGGTCGTCGTGGGAGCCCTCAGAGATCGTCATAAAAGGGCCCTCTGAGGCCGTCGTGGGGCCCTCAGATGCCGCATGGAGCACCAAACGCGGCTCGGAACACTTCTAGTCGGTGTGGGGGCCCCAAAGACTAGCATGGGGCGCTCCTGACCATAACTGGACATCCCGGATGATTCCACATCAGTGTTCGTTTCTCGATCACTGGTTTTCAGGAGAAAATGTATTGGATGGTGTGACGGGCCCCTTGTACGGATTTTGGGGGTGCAAAAAGATATGCTTGCACCCCCATGTTTTTCGATGGGGGTGCAGCTGCATCCCCTGCACCCCCTATTCCGCCGCCACTGTCGATATCTCAAAAATTTTCCGACCGATTTTTTTGAAACTTTGTCACAATAAACTTCAATCAATTCTCTACAGGTACCCAAAATTTGGCGCGCCGTTTTTATGCTATGGCCCGGCGAAAAAAGTGGGGGCGTTTAACGCCCCCCCCCCCCAGCAACTCGCGGGTTAAGTGTCTGTTATCTCCTTCGATTAACGTGTCGCCATATCAGCTGTTAGCGCTCTATTCAGAAAACCAGCAACGGTCGAATGCATCAATGGTTATTAGAGTTTCTGGCCGTTGGGTACCGATCAGCGGAAAGCACACAGTTGCTACGCATTGTCTGTAAGGAGTGGACGTTTTTGTGGGCCTGCAGACAGGTGTTCAAACAGTGCGGCCTTCCGATGGGTGGACACACACTGGACGCGCGCTGCTCGCCGTCCCAGCCCCGATGTGGCACCAGGACGGGCAGCGTTCGACCGGTCCCAGACAGCGTCCGTCGCTCAGTTGTGTGTGTCCTCTCCAGGCAGTGTCAGTAGTCCCAGAGCGGCGGAGGAAGGACCACACACAGCTTGTGCTCCAGCATAAGACATTTCAGCCTAAGACATTCAAACTGAACTTGTGGGAAAGTGTTTGAAAGAAAAGTGCAAAACCATCTTGTCGTGCTTTGTATGTGCGACTTGAAAAAATAGCATTGACAACGCACTAGTCCTTTCAATCAGAGAGAACTTGGTAGTTGGAGGACGAGAGAAGGTCGCGGGCCCGCGATGTGGCACCACGGACGGCTGCTGCGACGCGTTCTGCTCGTCAGCTCCGTGCTGACGCTGGGCGGCCTGCACGTGCCGGACGACAGGCTGCCGGTCGGCTGGCGGGTCGGCCGGCTCGTGCCACTCACCCTCATCACGGCAGCCGTCCTCGCCAACGGCGCCGCCATCGCCCTGTCGAATACCGTTTCCTTCATGCTGCTCTGCGTCGTGTTTGCGTCGGTCATGTGGCACACGCTGGTGGCGCTGGTGCACCTGGTACGACGACGACAGCAGCTACATCGACTGCTGCGGCGGCTGGATCGTATGGAGGAGGCCACAGCGCTCTGTCGTGACGCCAGCGATCACCACGCCATCAAACTGCGCAGCGTCGGCATCACCGCGCTCACCGTCTTCACCGGCGTGGCGTGGTCGTCCGACTTCTTCACCAGCGGTCTCTGGACGCACTCCAACTACCTGTTCCCGGTGTGGCTGCCGGTGCGACTGAGTTCGTCGGCCTCATTCTGGGCGGTGATTGGCGTGGAGCTGGTCATCGTGGTGATGTGCTTCACGCTCCAGATCGCGTTCGACCTGCTGCAGGTCGGTCTGATGGACGCCATCGCCCTGTTCCAGGAGCGTCTGACCAGGTACACCCGACTCTGGCTGACGGATGGCCGGTCCACTCAGGGTGACGCCCAGAACAGAGGCGCTGAGAAACGGCTGGGAGGGAATGTCGCCTGGAATAGAGATTTTATCGAGAGAGGTGAAGATGTTTCAAATGTCCCAATGAGTTTCCACGATAAACTTAGCACAATATCTGACCCTGCTACTGATACTTTAGACTATCAATGTGGCAAGACACAAAAGCGTCCGTTTACTACAAGGTTCAAGATGACGAAGATAGGAAATGCCGCCGAGAAAGGTTTGGATAGCCGGATCTCTATGCACTTCAGCAGCTGTGAGTCTCCAAAAGACAATACATCTGAGCCAGCGACATCTAAAGAAGATAACGGTGGCAGTATGCCACGATTGTCTTATTCTGACGACAGTTTAGAAGACGGACTCCGTCACCTGGCCAGCATGTATCGAGCACTTCAGTCGCTGGCCGACGACGCGTCGTCCTTCTGCTCGGTGCCGACCCTCTCTCAGCACGCCAGCGTCACGTTCCAGCTGCTGGTAGGTCTGTACGTCACCATCAACATGTTCGTGTCGGCCTACAGCCGCAGCCTGGTGCTGACGTTCGTCATGTTCCTGGTGACCACGGTGCTGCGCCTGGCGGCCGTGTCAGCCACCGGCAGCGCGCTGGTCGCCAGCGGCCAGAGGCTGTCCCAGGCGCTGGTGGGCGCGCCCTGGCCGCGCCACACCACCGCTGCCGCCCGGTTCAGCGTCCAGATGCTGGTGGAACAGACCAGGAAGCCACTGAACTTCGACGGCTACGGCATCTTTGTCATACAGAAGACCACCATGCTGACAATGCTGAGCTTTGTGCTCACCTACTTTGTCATCATGCTGCAGATGAAGGTCTAGACGGTATCGTTTATCCTGTGGTGTAGTTTCAGCTTTGTTGTTAGTGATTACGTTGCCTAAAAATAAAATACTTATGATATAGCAAATGTCAAGATAACATATGTCAAGGTTACGTGCTGTTACTGATCAATCGCTGAAAGTTTCAAAGCGATCGTTCAAGCGATGTACGTACATAGTAATAGCGAGCACTGGAACTTTTTCTGAGGTAAGGTCACTTGACGGCTGACGCGACCTTATGACCTGACCTCGAACAAATCGGGTCCGAAATTTTAAGGTGTGCAGAAAAGATGTAAATGTGTATCTTTATTGCTAGAAATTCCAAATGTATCATGGCGATAATCATTGCAAAAAAAAACATCATACATCACACGAATAACAATTGGGTTATAATCAATTCAAAGTGCGTCCATGGTGAAAGTTCTCAAAAGCAAATAATCCGTGCACACTAAACAGATGATTGTAAATCGAATGCAATTCACAAATAACTGAATGTAGCTCAGATGTAGCCTACTTCGAGGCCAAATGCCTACTTATATAATACGACAAAACATTTGCCGATATACCTAGCTTCCTAGAATAGGAAATTCCGAAGAATAACAAACTTTTAAAGTATCCAATTCTCCTAAATGTAAAGCATTTAGAGTTTTATGTTCTTTGCTATGGCTACAGTCGGTTTGAATGATAATCTTACTTTGGTAAAATAAGTCAAAAGATAAACGAGAGCTGTCAGTTATGCGAGCGGTGGCCAGGAACAATGCACAATAGCTGTAAATTTGATACGCGAAAGCATTGGGACATCCATTTACATGAGTTATAAACATCGGTGGGCGCAACTGATAAATCAAGATGCAACTGAATCAGCTATCATTCCACACATCAATACGTCATGAGATATTGCGTCCTGGTTTTCTTCGTTACGTTCGTCATAAATGCCTTGGATGAGACAGAGCATGGAACATTTTCACAGCAAATCATCAGATATGGGAACAAAAGTAGCGAACCTCAGAAGGCCAACGACTTTTCCACGAACGTGGAATACAACCGACTCGGCAACTACAGCAGCATTGCTGACTTGCTTCGCAGTCGCGGCTATGACGTGTTCGAGCCCGGAGACTCCATGCCCGTGGTGCTGTTTGGTAAAGATATCGCCGTGTCAGCTTCTCAGATTCTTCCGGAACTTATGGGTCCTACTGAGCGTGGAACTTCTAATATCATACATGCCACATGGAGGAGCAAAAAAGGTGAGACCGTTGTGCATTACTTCTATGACGAGGGAAGCCACCCAAATGTTCAACTTTTTGAACAAGCAGCACGTACTTGGGCCGCGCATACTTGCATCAGTTTTGAGAAGACAGATCAAACAAATTGCTCGGATACAGTATTTTATCCGTCGTTCTGCGTCGGAAACTTTAAAGGGTGTTGGTCTTTCGTGGGGAAAAGTGGTTGGGGAGGTGAGAAGACAGGAAAAGGCAAGGCACAACGGCTCTCAGTGGACAACAACTGTGAACTTGACGCCTGTATCCATGAGTTCGGACACGGGCTTGGATTTCAACACCAGCAAAGTCGACCGGATCGAGATGCGTTTTTATCGATCAACTGGGAAAATTTCAAGGTTAGTGGTGGAAGCGGAAAAGGATGGGAGAAATCTTTGAGAAATACATGGATGCAAGGGACCATGTGCAGTGAGCGACAGGTGGCGGATATTCCCACCCCCTTCGACTACCTATCCGTGATGCAGTACGGGTCATTTTCGTTCGTCGATAACGACATTCGAGCGACGTTTGTCACCAAAAACGAACTGTACCAATGGATGCTCGACTACCACAGAGATCGGGGAATGGGACCGTCGCACTACGACTATCTTGTGATAAACACTTCCTATAAATGCATCGACGCCTGGAAGAAGGCTTGTCAAGAAAATAACCAAACTGTACCGAAATGTGAAAATTTTGGGTATCTGACAAAGAGCTGTACCTGCAAGTGTCCCACAGGATATACTGGTTCTACGTGCAAGAATTCCACCGGTCCTATATTTCCCAGACTGGAAAAGGCAGAATGCTTTATCCAGTGGAATTATCCAGGCATTATTGACATGGCTAATATGGATTTCGATTTTAGAAAGCGTTCCTATGCAAATAGGCGATTTAATTACATGCAGTTTTGTACGATAGTTGTCGATACTAAGAGAGAAGATCAGAGGCCCATCATTTGGTTAGATCCAAGCGAGCTGATGGTGAAAAGACGAAAGTTAATCGACCTACTACATCAGACTGAGTTTGTGACCCACGTCCTTCCACAGTTTTACTTATTTGACTGTCGATTATTTTACAAGCTGTTTTGGACTAGTGACACGAACAATCGCAAACGAACCGAATGTTTCTCATCTATTTTTAACGTCGGATCCAAAGTTACGAAGGAGAAAATGCTTACCTTGCGTTCGAAGCAGCACATACTTTGGATGTACTTCAATGTGGTGTACCAGTGGTCGCATCCCGCCACTGAATTTCTGGAGGCAGCGATGAAGCTAAAGCTGCAAGTGAAGTTCGAGCCGATTCCGCAGCGAGAGCTGTACCGGGCCGATGATTTCGTCGAGGGCCCAGAAACAACGATGGGCCCGACGGGGCTGCCTCCCACCATCCCGCCGGAGCTGCGCTTCGAGACGACCACGCCAAACATCCTCGGCATACCCCTGCCGATGATCTTCCAACATGAGGAGAACCCGCGCCTGGTCTTCTTCGGCTGGCTCCTGATCGGCGTCGGCGCTCTGTTCTTCATGTTCTTCCTGGGCGTCTGCGTGAGTGAGCAGCTCCAGCTGCGCGAGATCCTGCGCTCGGCAGACCGTCAGGCGGCACTGAACGAGAGCCAGCTGCTGGCCAGCGGCTGGGTCATGCTGCGGGGTGTCGATGTCGACAGCGAGGTGAAGCAGGCGCGCGCAGATCGGCGCGCGCGGACCTCACTGGCCGCCGCACTCTTCGAGGACTCGGACTCGGACTCCGACGACGCCGGACGAAAGAAACGAATGATGCAGGAGAAGGCCAGGAAGGCTCAGGCAAAGAAAGGAAAGAATGCTAAAGGAAAGGGAATAAAGACAAGAGTCCAACTAATGAAGGAAAGAGCTGCTGCCGAAGATTCATCCAGCAGTTCTGAGGAAGAGCAGCCGGCCAAGAAGGTGACAAAACCAAAACCAAAACCGGTGAAAGATAAAAAGGAACCCGAAAGAAGAAAGTCAATATTCACACCGCAGAAGAAAGAGGAGGAGAAGCATGACAATAAGTTGATGTGGTTGATGGCCTCAAAAGGTAAAGATGACGATGAGGATTCCTCATCATACAGCGATTCTCCAGACTGCGCTGATAAGGGAAGAAGGAAGTCACACCTCCCGAACATACATTTGGGGAAAAAACCTCCAGAGGAGGAGCGGCCAAAACGGTGGTTTGAGCGGTAGTGTTTGCTATTTTTCTACCCACAGCACCTGAGAGGGTTACGCCACGACCTGCCAGTGACAATTGCTTTGTATGTTATAATTCAATGTGGGTGAACCCGCCGGTAAATAGTAATGCGCGTCGATATAACTAATATGCCGTTGTTGATCCTCCCGAGGATAAATATAATTTCCCTGCACATAAAAAGGACGTGTTGATTTATACTCATCCCGGGACGTAAGGTAAATGCATAGCGCTGTTGTAACTGATTGCGAAATATGTGCTCTGTAATACAACAAAAGCGATACGAATCAACGAATCGACTCTTTAAACCCGCGCCGGGCCGGTGCTCCGCGACTTCCGCGTCGAGCAGGGGGGGGGGGATCTAAACACCCCCGTCTAACTCGACTCCTGGGCCATGTAGCGACACGCAGTAAGCGGCATTCGAAAAGGCATCAAAAATGATGCCGGAAACATCTCGTTCATTTTTTAGGTCAGGTCAAAGGTGTCGCCAGAAGTCATCAAAGGTCTATTTCAACAATTTTGGAAACTGCCAACGATTAACTCGGGAACCAATAGAGCTACAGCGTCGCAGGAAAGTGCATTCGATAGTAATTTTAAAGCTCTTTCTGAATATTGCTCTAAGATTTGACCTCAGGTTGACCAGAGGGTAAAAACTAAAAATAACCGTTTTTTGCGAAAAACAATTTTTCTGTAATACTCTGACCTAAGACAGTCACGACATTGATTTTGCAAGCATCGTGTTCCTCTCGTCGAGACCGTCGAATGAACTATAAGTTGACCTTAAAAGGGCATTTTGAAAAGTTGACCTCAGGTCAAGGTCATGACCTGATCGGAAAAGGTCATGTTGTAGATCAGTCGATCCGTATAGTCGACCTTAACACATATGAGGTGTTTTCATCACTCTAGCATGCGCCTTTCAGAAGTTACTAGCGAAAAACTGTTAGACCCCCATTTGTGACCTGAGATGACCTCAGGAATATAAGCAGGGGTCACGGGTGCCATTTTCCAGTTCAGTGTGTCATGTTGACTTGTTATTAGGTGTTCGAAAGTGTTCAGAATGGCGTCCATCCAGAAGAGACGCATTTGCATGACCTTAGGTCACCGATACCGAAATTCCGAGACATACATTTTGTACAGACTGCCTGATCAATAAGGGAAAGGTTCAAAGCGATCAGCAACTCGATGTATCTATCATAGACATTAAAACTTTTTAGGTTAGGTCACTCAAAGTGACCTGGTGACCTGACCTTGCATGACCCAGGCCTAAATTTTTCACAATACGTGCGGAAAAGATGCAGGAACAGGTGTGCTAAAAACAGCGGCCGCCGTTTTTACGACATCCGCAAAAAACCGCAGGGGTACTTAAACACCTTAACCTTCGCCCCAGTGGGGGGGGGGGGGGCATATGTTACCACCCTGTGGCGTTTTTTGCGTGTGAATAAAAAACCGCTTGGGGTAGCTTTTGGTACATCAATTTTGGACAATGTGTGAAATTTTTGACTCCATGTCATGTCAGGTCAGGTCACCAGGTCAAGTTAACTGACTAAGCCTAAAAAAAGTTTGCAATCATGTCCAGCCTGCAGTGTTTGTCAGAAAGGTTTGAAACTTGGTGGATTGCATGCTGTTATGGGCGCCTACAATTTGTTTATCTCGGATTTTTTTTTTATATCCGTGACCTAAGGTCAGGTCAGTGGCGTGACCTTTCCATTACAAGTCAATGGATAAAAATGAAAATGCCTCTAGATCCTTGTGTACGCATCGGAACAGTCCAAATATTTCAGAATCACAATGATTTAGTCCAATCGTGATGACCTAGGTGTCATTTTTGCTGATAGCCTCTAGACAGGTCATCCGAGGTCACTTGAGGCTACAAACAGTTTTTTGCCAATAACTCGCGATTGGAAAGAGATAGAACGCTGGGGATGGTCTCATTGTGTTTGTCTTGTTGAGACGCATCGACTGATATGCAAAATGACCTTTTCCGGTCAGGTCATGACCTTGACCTGAGGTCAAATTTTCAAGTTGACCTTTCAAGGTCAAATTATAGTTCATTCGACGCGTCTCGGCGAGGGGAACACGATTCTGGCAATAGAAATGTCGTGGCTTTTTGTAGTTGAAAGTTATTGTCGAAAAACACTTTTCGTAAAAACAGCTATTTTTGGAGTTTTTGCCCTCTGGAGGCTAAACCGTTGACCTGAGGTCAATATTGATAATGACCTTTTCAAAAGAAGAGTTCAAAAGCTATCGATTGCAATTCCATGCGTTTTTCTAGCTACCATATAGTTCCTGAGATAGCGGCTTGTTTTCTGAAAAATATCATGACAATTGGCAAACCTTGACCTTTGATGACCTGTGGTGACCCCAATATTGCTCTAAGGTGAAAAATGACCGATATACTTTCAAACGTACGCATTGAGAGCTATCGACTGCTTTTTACCGCGTCTTTCTAGCCCTCTTAATTTTTGAGTTAGAGGTGGGTGGTAACATATGCCCCCCCCCCACTAGGGCGAAGTTGGCTGAGACCGCCACTGGGGCGCGGGTTAACTTAACACGCGCACCGACGGGGGGGGGGGGTGGATATCCGCCCCCCTGAGGTTTTTCGGGAAATAGCGAATAGCGGGAAAACCGCGGCGCGTAGCGCCGCGAAATTTAATACGGCTATTTTCTCATCAATTTTACACATGGTGTGCAAGATTGAACCTCATAACTTTTAAGTTTTAAGGTCAGGTCACCAGGTCACTTTGAATGGCCCAGCCTCAAATCACTTTTTTGCAACTTTGTCACCGTGCCAGAGCTACAGTAGATGTCGGAGGCCTTTGAAAGTCGCAGGATGTTATGAGGTCATTAGTAGCTACAATTTATATATCCCGGAATTTTGATATCCGTGACCTAAGGTCAGGTCAATTTCTCGACCTCCCCATTATAAGTCAATGGGGGAAAAATCAACTCCCTGTTTTTACCACTAAAACGGGTTGGAATGGCACCATATACCATACATGACTTCATATACGATCAACCTTCACTACCTTGAGGTCTGTTGTGCTGTTGGGCAGCTGTAAGGTCATTTGACGTCATCAAAGGTCACCAGCGGTTTTTGCCAATAACTCCGTACAGGAACAAGATACAGCCGCGCGGATGGTCTCATTGTGTTCAGCTCGTCAAGACTCATCGAATGATATACATGATGACCTCGAGGTCACGTGACCTGAGGTCAACCTTTGACCTTGACCTTTCGAGGTCAACTTATATATCATTCGATGCGGATTGACGAGAAGATCACGATGATGCCCTTAGTTTGTTCCTATCTTGACTGATTCGAAAGTTATTTGAGAAAAACTCTCTACATATCTAGCGCTGCCATTTTGACTTTTTTGACCCCTGTGACGTCATCTTTGACCTGACCTGAAAGTGACCTCAGTAGAAATTGTAGACCTTGTCCGTGCATATCCGATGCCGTTTACCGCTTGCCGCTATCTTGCTTCGTTCTCGAGATCTCAGGGGGGGGGGCGGTCATCCACCCCCCCCCCGTCGGTACGAAGTTGGCGCAAACCCCCGTCGGTGCGCGGGTTAAACTCCCCCGGCCCGGCGCGGGTTAACTCGCGACCGAGTCTCTTTTTGGCCATGCTGGGGGCCGGTGAGTGAACGCACTTGGCTCCCTCGATTTGCCGACGTATTTGGCCCGCCCAAATATAATAGAAACATAGAAAAGACAGCAAACGGGAAACGCAGTCAATGTCTCTAATAAAATCATCAAAAATTAAACCGATTTTCGGTCAAGTCAACTCTAAGGTCACTGTAGGTCATCAAAGTTCACATTTTGTGATTTCTTCAATGACGATTATGCTATATCTGACGCCCTAGCTAAGTCATGCTTTATAGTTCGTGCAAGAAATCGATATTTCACCGAACTATATTTTCGCAGTATTTTGTTACATATATTTCAACAATCGTTGGCCTCCGGAGGCCAAAAAATGTTATAAAAAAGAAAAAAAAGACAAAACTCTGACACATCAGGCGAAGAAAGGAACACTGATTTTGCAGTTATTGTTCCTCTACGATAGCTATACCATTTCACATGTGGCTATGAGACAAATATACCCATCGCATTCCACTGAAGGAAACGCGTCGAATGAGTTAAAATAAGACATAGGACTTAGGAGGTCAAATGCACACATTGACTTGACCTCATCTGCAGGCCAGGAGCCGACCGACCCTACCGGGCTACGTTACATATGTAGGTATGTCGATTGTCGATGCGCCACACCAAGACAAACATCCAAACTATCCGTTTTATGGTTTGCTTCAGTTTTGGTTTACACTGAAGTAAAAATATTAAAAACCAAATATTACGACTTATAAAGTTGCCTTGTTCACTAGGGTTAAAACCAGTGAACCAGTGAAACCAAACTAGTGGGCAAGGCAGCTCAATAAAGACGAACTATTTTGATTTTAACATTATTTCACCCAGTGTAGCCCGAAACCCGTGTTTTTTGCTTAATTGCTAAAAGCTGAGGGCATTTACATTTTCCCATTACCTTTATCATATTATGGTGAAGCCACAAACCTCATATAACCCAAGGTCACGAATTCACGATTGTACAAAAAAAAAAGAAGAAGAAAAAGTAGAAGCTGATGATACTGTTATGCAGTCAACGAAGTTTCAAGTATAGGAATTAAGCTGTAGGATCGATACGACCGTTAACTTGTTTAGGGTCAGAGTTACCTTGACCTGGTGACCTGAGGTCAAAATATCCGTCATTGGTGCAAGCATGATCTTACATAGGACGTGCAAACTTTCGCCGTCCAAGTTCGGATGTGGTCTAGTGTTCTTCCCCTCCAGCGTGGCCTGTGAGGAATAACCTAGCATAATACATGCTAGGTTTTCGCTAGCATGTATTATGCTATGTATGCTGGGCTGGAACCACAGGACTTAAATTGCAAGGCGTCTGAGACCAATTTTCACTGTTCCAGCCGCACCCTCAGCGCGAGAATCACCCACCCTCTCCTAAATTTAGGCAACCGACCTTCATTCCGCTGCGCTCCCCGATAAAGCACTGCCCTCGCGCGACCTCAAAGCAAAAAGGAGCAACGAGGAACTGCAGAAACTTTATTTTACGTAACAAAATGTCATAAAACAACTCAACAGATGCTCTTTTGAAGTCTTAATGCGAGCGTGGCGGTGGGAGACCTCACTGTAAGCACAAAGACTGGTCATAAATGCGCAGCTCTGGTATTTCATACAGCGATACGTGCCGGCCGAGGGAGGCCGTTCCGCTCCTGGGCTGGAGACGCCTGTCGCTGAGCTAACTCTCTGATCACACACACGCCGAGCACTCATCACCAGCTGCCCGGCCCGGCCACTGGCGGCGCGTCCCGCGCCAGACAGAGCGACCGACTGTCCAATCACGGCGCCACAGCGCAACGCACACAATTCACCGCGCCGGGGGACACACAGCCGCCAGCCAGCGCGATTATAATAGACAAAGACTATCTGGATTGACCGTCAACAGAACAAACTCCCGCACCTATATACACGTGCCCACACGCACACAAAAAGGAAAGCCTATGCGCACTCCGGCACATTATGCGAACGTAAATGCATCACACCAATGAGCGCTCCCGACCAGCCACAGATAAAATCGCGTGTGAAGCGCGGAGAGCGTTTCACAAACGCACACCAACGAGCAAACAAACTCTCACACGCCCCGCGTGTTCGGAACATAGCGCATCGATAGATCACCCCGGGGGTGGAGTAGGTCCCACCGTCACAGGACTGACCGCCACACCTACCCACTGCGGCGGCCGGTGGTGGCCGGGGCGCGCCTGCCGCCGGTCTCATAGGACGGCTTGTCTCCGCACCAGGGCGGGCCTGCCCTGTGAGCCAGTGGCACCCTGACGCAACTGTCCACCGGTGTGGGATACCATGGTCGCCGTGCGCCGTCCTCTCACGTGTCTGTGTCCGTATATATAGTCCCTGCCGACTCACTCACTCGCGGCGCACTGTCCCGCGCCGCTACATCGCTGGATACCACAGAGCCGAGCCGCTGAGCCCTGGCGGCCTCTGTGGGGTTCCTCCGCGCTGACCCAGAGGCCGCCACAGGAGTCCCTCAGCGCGCGCCGTCTCCGGCCCGCTCAGACCGCCCACAGCGCGTTATTCAGCCACAGCCAGTCGATGAACACATCGGCAAAGCGCTCCTCGTCGGGTCCCTCAGACTCCGAGTCGTCACTCCAAGGGTCGTCACGCATCACGTGCGGGTAGTCGAGCGCCGCGGGGCTGCCCTGGCAGAGCACCACGGTGCCGGCGGCGGCCTGGTCGGTGCCCACCAGGCCCTCCAGGTCGGTGTTGCCGACAACCAGCGAGAGCCGGCGGGTGGCCGGCATGGCGCTAACCAGCGAGTCGTACAGGTGGCGCGTGACGCCCTGCACGTGACTGACGTCCAGTGAGGTGAGCGAGCGGCACGAGACGGCCAGTCTGCCGGAGGGGGGGGGGGGTCAGCGGCGGGGTCACAGTACAGGAACAGGAGGGCTGTCAGAAACGGGTCACAGTAGCGAACAGGATGGCGGCGTCATGACAAATAGAATATGACGTGACGAAAGTGAAAAATATAACAAGCTTCGGAGTATTCGCCGCGATTATTGGTATGAATAAGCAGTGAAGGGGACTGTACCAAGACTTTGCCTTTGTGCATTAGTCTCACACTTCAGTTCATTACATTTTCTGCCAATAGTAAATGCAAATAATTGTAGCAGCGTTGTACCTATATCACAAAGAAAATGACATCAAGACATTGCGATATAACAATTGCAAAATATTAAGTTGTAAAAAAAGATCATTAGATCTAAAACACAAGCACCTGAACTTTATTCATTTAGGTACACAACAGCTACATTTAGGTACATCAACTTGAGTTGATTAACGGTAACATCACTTGTAATGAAGGCCCCACAATTAAAAACAAATAAATTCGGGTGAATTAACGCACAACACTCGGAATCGACAGCTAAGGGTCGTCCATATACAAGGTTATGTATGTGGTATGTGGTATATGTGGTAACAAATCGCTAACCACGGCTGATTCACTTTCGGCGTACCATCCGGCTCTTCTTGGACGAAAAACAACACAAAGCACGCGTGCCAAGAGTCTGAGCTCACAGTGCACGACTGTGGCTACCCTAGACACGCTCTTAGGCCGCACTAAAAGTGAAGGCAATGTATAGAATGTAGATCATCCGTCCTACCCCTGCTCAAGACCAGCAGCGTTACTGTACAGTGTACACCCTACTTTGTCCGGGGTGATGGTCACCCCCAACCGGACGCGGCGAGCTTAACCACTGATACCACCCATGGACCTTTCGGGGGTGACTGAGCGACAGCCCACCTAGGCTATCGAGCGGTTCCGTCAAGGTGGTCGGTTCAGTCCAATGGCTACACCATATGCTATTATCCCATAGCAGTCTCCAATGGTCACATTAGACCGAAATAGCTTGCACCCAACGATACAAATGGGTTGATCAAATTACATTCTAATTGAATATTTTTGACAGATGATAAGCTAGGAATGTTTAGTAATTAGTTTTGCGCTACAATTATGCAAAATTGCTTAAACTTAAATGCAGTCCTATTGCTCAGTTGGTTGAGCATGACTTTCGGTCCAAAGAGTCCGGGTTCGAGTCACCCCAGGGCTAATGGTACGAAACCAACCATTGAGGACGAGACTCCCGTCGTTTGCCAGAACGCAAATGATTACAATGGAAGAGCTTCCATGAACTTCCACTCTGGCAAATGCGGCTTTTTGAAGCTGACGACACACCAAAGGACTGAACAGCTGCGCTATGGACACGAAAGAAGTGTACCTACCGTTGATCGGGGCTCTCAGGAACAGCAGCGGCCGGTCAGACTCGGAGATGACCACTGAATGTCCTGATAGGACGCCCAGAACGGGCTGCCTGGACGTGCGGCCAGGCGGCATTTCACTAACCCCCACCAACAGACAACAACGAAATGTTTCCAGTGAAGCGATCCACAGTCGGCACCCTCCCACTGAGCTGAAAAGTCACCCGGTAGCCTCCCGGACATCCTACCAAAGCAAACATCCCCACCACTGCCTAACTATTCCACTCCGTACTCACTCAATGAGTCCCTTCTCGGTGAATGGCGAGCGGGCGCTGTAGCTGCTGTAGTTCTCTCGCAGTAGCACAGTGGCCAGGCGCGGCGCGCGTGCCAGACTGCGCAGGACCTCGTCCGAGACCTCGCTCTGGTAGCTGAGGTCGAGCCAGTGCAGCTGGGGCAGACGGTGCAGCAACTGCAGCCCGTAGGACGGCACGCTGCGGTACGAGGCGCCGCCTGACGGACAGATACGGATACGGAGCGTCAGATGGGGAACCTGTCTCCCGTACGACGGCACGCTGCGGTACGAGGCGCCGCCTGACGGATAGAAACACAAATACGGGCCGTCAGTGGGATCCGTCAGCCCGTAGGACGGCACGCTGAGGTACGAGGCGCCGCCTGACGGATAAAGAATAAAGATACACGGCACGGCAGATGAGGATCCGTTAGGCCATGGGATGGCACGCTGCAGCACGAGACAGTAGACACACAAACATGAGACGTCAGAGTCAGCAGGACCGAACGGTGGCCTTCGGATTTCAAAATGAGCGAACAACACAAAATATCAACAAAAGCAGCACTTTTCTCGACACAATACGCCGTTTTCCCGTTTCCCTTTGAAGCCGGCCGGTACCTCTGAGGTTGAGTCGCTCCAGTTTGGTGCAGAAGGTGGCCAGGGCGCGCAGCGAGTTCTTGTTGACGTTGGCGCACGCGCCGGCCGATAGTGAGGTGAGGTTGGGCAGCAGCTCGAGGAACTCCTCCGGGTGCACCAGGTTACAGCCGGTGATGTCCAGGTGCCGCAGCTGGGGACACCTGGAACGGAACGGGGCGATCAGAGGTCGGAGGTCAGTACATACCTAGCCAGCGGTCAGCAATCGGCCGTGAACGGACAGTAGTCAGCGGTCAGTGCTTCAGTAGTATGTAGTCGGCAACGCGGTCGGCGGTAACCAACGGCAAATGTTAGACATGGATGTCCGAACTACGAGTCGGCGTGAAGGCCAGTACGTCATTTGACTCATTTTCAGCTTGATCTTAGGAGGATATTCAGTGGCAGAGGTATCATGCTAACGTCTAAACACAACAAAGAACACACAACACAACCCCTCTCCCACATACTAAGGCACCAAATTGTAGCCGCGTGTCGGTACTACCCTTCACTCCCCTCCCCACAGACCAACCAGCGTCCGGGCCGCGCCGGCTCCCCACCTGGTGGCGATGTGTTTGATGTCGTGCGACGTGACGCGCGTCTTGCTGAGGCAGAGCTCCTCCAGCTGCGGACACCGGTCTCCCACCAGGCAGAAGTTGTGCTCGCGGATGCGCGGGCAGGAGCGCAGCGTCACCTTGCGCACCGAGGCCGGCAGCAGGCTGAAGCAGTCGCCCGTGACGCCCGTGGAGACCAACTCCAGGGTACGCAGCTCGCCCAGGTACCTGGCGACGGGCGGACGGACGGTACCGTAACATACAAGTCAAAATCACAACACAAAATGCGTACAAAGAATGCGCAAGGTCAGGTCAGAGCAGGTCCAGGCTAAAAACTAGAAACATTGAGAAAACTTTTGCACAAATAGGGCCGCATTTATCAGCAGCTTTATGCAGGTCAGGCCGCAATCAATGAACACCTTAGCTCTTTGAGGGCTCATGATCATTTTCGCATAAAAAGTGCTGATCTAATCAAAAGTACCTACTGTTTTATCGCGTTTAAATTCAACATGCAATGCACACAACAAAAACACAACTTCAAAGATAAACCAGCGGATTTAGAAAAGCCAGCGCAACTATCGGTCCCTGAAGGTCACCGCTGCGCCAGACATGTATTGACTTTTGCCAGCACTCCACATACACCGGCGTGGCTATTCTGTGCCGATAGTCCCAATATAAAAACAGGTAAAAGGCGGAATGGGTAAAACAGGCAAACATCAAGCACACGTGCACATCATAAAGCTTGCACTCCTATGCCCCCTCCCCCTCCCACTACATATCCCTATTACACTTAACCATCTTCACGGCACGTTTGAAAGAAGTGGGGTCCAGCTCAACGATACTCACAGGCAGTTCATTTAAAAGTGATGTTGCGCGATATAAAAACGATCGCTGCCCGGCGGCCGTTCGCATTGCAGGAGGCCTCAAAAGGCGATCCTGACGCGTACTGCGCTCGGACTGCTGGCGCGACAGACGGAGGCCCGACCCTGAGCGCCCGTTAGGCTTCTCAGTGACAGCCGTCCGACCGGCCAGTCAACTCACTTGAGAAGCACCTCGAGGTTCTGCTCCTTGAAGTTGAACTGCGGTACGTTGATGCGCTGCAGACGGGGACAGTTGCGGCAGAGGTTCTCCAAAAACCGGAACGACATCCTCAGGCAGCTGATGTCCAGGTCGATGAGGCGTGGACACAGCTTCCCTGGCGGTGCACAGGGTCCAGAGGGGTCAGACCAGCAGTAACGTACAGCCAACACACGCAGCTTGACAAACACCGTGATTTGGGAAACATGTATGTGGGAAATACAACATCGTCATATTTTAGAGGTCTCCACAGAATGGATTTTAACCATTTAAACATTACAATTCTAGAACATTCTTACGACGAGCCTGGTTATCCAAAAGTGTTTTTGTACACGACAAACCAGCCCCTACATGGCCTCACTTTCTTGGACCACACCGGTCAGACGCCACCCAGTGGAGTCGGTCCCGCCCCGCACTCCGCGCTCCGGTCCCGTCTCACCGATGCTGAGTATTCCATTCCTGGAGAGCCTCGCGCCGGCAGGTCCCAGTTCCAGCTTCTGCAGGTTGGGCAGCAGCTGCAGCACCAGCTTGAAGCGCTGGTCGGTCAGCGCCGGCCGGCACTGCACGTTCAGCGGCCCGAAGTAGCGGTTCAGGTTGATGTGTCGTACCGAGCGGAGACTGAGCTGGCACAGCTCCCGCCAGCGACGGCACACTGCCGACATAGGTCACACGGGGTCACACTGCGCCCTGCGGTTACGGGTCACACAAGTCACACAGCGGACACGGGTTACACTGTGGAAACGGTTCACATAAATATTCAATGAAAATTCTGCCCTGACTTGCACCGGGCCGAACCCACCCGCCCTGACCTTTACTCGGCCCCGCTCACTCTTCCTGACCAGGGTAAGTACTCGGCCCAACTCACCCACCCTGAATCGGACGGGCGATATACTCACCTGCCCTAACTAGTACCCGGCAGAGCTCACCTGTCCTGACTAGTTCCCGGCGGAACTCACCTGCCCTGACTCGGACGCGCTCGGGCACGTTCAGGTGGGACAGCAGGTAGAGCAGCACCTCCTCCGGCAGTGCGTTGATGTGCGGCGTCACCACCGGCTCTGACGGCACCACCACCTGCTGCTGCGGCTGCGCGTGGCGGTCCCGGCGGCGACGCTCGGCGCTGGTGCGCCGCCGTTTGGCCGGGCCCGGCGCCGCGTCTGACCGGCCGGCCGGCGCCGCGTCCGCCCTCCCGGCCGGCTCCGGCGGACGCTGCGTCCTCTTGCGCAGCCGCTGCGACCAGTCAGTAGGCTCCATGGCTGCCGTCCTGACGTCTGCCGGGCAGGGGGACCAGTTACAAACTTTTCTATTGACTGTTACTGACCGGAGAGGTCATTCTTGCCTGTGCCTCTCTGGAAGACTTTTAAAACAAATCTGATAAATATACATGATATCTACCACATAATACATGAATAAAACACAGATAATACATGGATATTGCATGGATAAATATACAACAATCAAAATGGAAAGTAAAAGGTGTCCAACTTTAACTTTAACCCTCCAAGCAGCAATGACTAGGCTGGTTGAGCTAAAAATAGGTTTAAGGGTGGATGCCAGCCACGAAATTACAATAATGCATTCTATGTGAAATGGTTAAGATGTGAGCTCACACCTGTGTCCCTCTTCTTGACACTTTCAAGGTCCTTACTTTACTGGTAGATACTACCACAAATTTCAGTGTCATAGGGCCGGTTACAGAGCCTACAGTAAAAAAACTTGTGGCTCTACTTCTTAGTCTACTTAGACAGTTTTACAGGAGATACTGCAATCAATGATTTCTGGAGATTTCTGGTGATTGATGTATGGGACACAAAGAATGATGATCTGCTCTTCAAAATCAAAATAACTTGTCAGTTTTATTTAAAAAGCTTTCCAAATGTCTGTAAATGACTCTCCTTGCATTTAAAGAACTGTAGAAAGTCCTGTGTTTAGATGAGTAAATACTTCATGTGAACCATACTTGTAGAACAGAGCCTCCAGCTAATGTAGACCTCTCAAATGAAATGACTGGAGGTTGCTGCTGGTTTCTGGTCACCAGCCTTGCTTTTCTTGTGGTGCTGGAATGCTGACTGGGTAATTCTGGAGCCTACTAGAGCTTTCTGGTGTTTTCTGGTGGCACTGGAACAGACCCATGGCAACTACCAACTGCAGCATAGCCCATGCCAATTCACTACACAAAGCTGATGAGATCAGGGCCCTGTCTCACAGAATGCATGCTGGTGCTGCTAATGGATACCTTCTAGTGCATTTGCACTCAAAAAGCTCAGATTCCTGCAATGAAAGTTGTTGATATTTCAATAGAAATGTAGCAGCTAGTAGCAGCTACTTGCTACTAGGTGCTAGCTAGCAGCTTAAGTAAATGCTAGCAGAAGCAGCTACCAACATGCTGTGAAACAGGGTCCATTAGCTAAATCATGATGAGGACCAAGAGCATCTGCTAGGTAATGCTTTGAAACCTAACCTGATTTTCAGAGTCAAAGTATGGAAGGAAGGTAATTATACAAAGGCTAAAGCAAAACTTTTGCACATGGAAATCACATCTTGATCTCAGCACCTGCATGACATAGGTACCTATTTTCTGCTCCTAGCACACAGCTCAATGCACTGTGCTGCACCGTGCAAAGGCAAAAACTACTATGTGAGGTCAGACTCTGACCTCACATAGTAGTTTTTGCCTTTGCATGGCAGTCAGCAGCGTGTTGGCATCAGAAAATATGCCATGTGTTCCAATGTGTGGTAGGTAGGTAGGAACTGAGAGATGTGATTGGCAAGCCTGAAAGCTGTTTTCCATGATATAGGCACATTGGACAAACTCAGGATTAGCAAATACTGAAAGAAGCTGAAGCCTCATACATGACATACAATGTGTCAATAAAAGCATGATTACTAACAAAGCATTGAACTAACCTGAAGTTATTCTGATTCTGATTTCTCAACAGATGCTGCCAATGGCCGCGAGAAAAGTGAATCGTTAAGTTTCAGTTCGCATTGGCCAATACACCTTACTTGTCTAGTATTACATCATATGAATCCAAAGAAATCTGAAAACCTTGCCTTGAAATACAGATTTTGCACCCTTGGCACGGGCTCTGGTATTAACTGGATAATTCGCCAGCTGACGCCGTATGGTGGCGCTAGTGGAGCAGCACCATATGACGTCAGCAGAAAACACCGTGAGCAGCTATGAAATGGGAACGAGCACCACGGAAATATCGAAAGGTGATGGACATGTACTGACTTTTGTCATTCAAGTACCACCAACACCATACAAAAACCATATAATATTATCAAGACTGATTCTGGAATCGATTTGTTCGGGTATTTAAAACACACAAAAAATGTTTGTTACCGAATTCTGAAACAGTATAAGGATATTCTTGTTCCTTACTTTTGCCTTGTGGAGTACTTTTACTTGCTTTCTAGTGCGCCCATCACTATCTTGAAATCTGGATTGCAACGCTGTAGGAAAACTTTATTTCATTTGTCATTTCTTCCACTTTTGAGCAGTGATAATTTATTTGGGTTTATACATTCAATAATGAAGACGGCTCCTAACTTTTTAGGGATCTGCAGTGGCTCTGAGAGTAAAATCAGATATTTTCTAGAAACTTGAGGCCACTATTTTCTTATATGCTAGATAATATACAAATATTGACATGTAAAGAATGATACGGGTGTATAATTCTGCATAAATATCAATTCAAAGTATTTAAATTTTTCAAGAACCTTTTTAATTCTTCCATAATGACTTCTTTCAATACAAGCTGGAAGCAATTTCAATCAATAAAGCAGCACAAGGCAGTACATTGAGCTACAATGATCCATAACCAATCGGCACCTGCAATTTGATTGATCTTCGAGATGTACCCTGCCTGTTTCCTGACTTTCCCTTTTCGTTGTACTGGGTGAAGTGAATATTCTGTGAATATTCTTCTGACAGTCAGTTTTTAATCCTACATTATGTTGTCAATCAGATTTAATTGGTTCAAAAACCGTCGTAGTCCGTCTCATTCGCAGTCTACATCTCCACATGCGCACCCATACATGCTCAAAATTTTCACTACGTATGTACTATGTACCCTGCAGCGTATCCTGATGAAAAATGTTTTGTTGAAATCAGAGACACTTCCCAAGGTAGGCCATAGTACATGGCCATATATTTAAGTCAAAACAGATAAACAGATAAACACAATTCCAATCATCAAGTCAACCAGCATCGACAATCTGCACATAAGTTCTAAACCTATTGTAAGACTACTTTGTATTCAAACTTTGTATTGCAGAAGGGTGGAAGCTGCATGGAATTATGCGACAATTTCAGCGTGCATCCACGCTCGAAAGAGCAGGGTTAATTGTAACAATGTCAATACCATAATAACGTAATTGTAGGTGTTGTGATTCGGTTGTCTCTTGTCTGTGCTGGCCATTGCGCGGGCGGTCCAGCGGCGGAACTCGGCTTCGCCGCCGTGGCGCGCTGGCAGTTGCTTCTTCTTCTTCTTCTGCATCCCATTGCCAACCCGCTCAGGGGGGCGGCGGCGCAGGCGGGTCGAGCGGCGGCTCGGTCCGCCCAACATCCTCGATGAAGGTGACGACCTTCGTCGCCGGGCCGCCGAGGACGTCGACCAGGCGAGGGTCGACACCCCAGCGGCGGCGGCGGGCCGCCTCATAGGCCGGACAATCGGTCAGTAGGTGCGCCGCGCGGTCGGGCTCCCCGCACGCGGGGCATTCGTCGTCGGCTTCCGGGCCAATCTTGTGGAGCGTGTCACGGGTCAGCGGTGATGTGCCGGTCCTCAGCTGGGACAGCGTCACCGACCCCAGCGCGCCAGGGAGTCGTGGCCAGGCGTGGGGTCCGGGTGCGGGTGGGCAGCGGTTGCCCTCTGTCGCGACAGCTCCCGGACATGGCGCGTGACGGCGGCCCGCGCACTCGACAGGTCGATCGGTGCGCTGTCTTGGTCGCCCGCCGTGGCCTCGCCAGCCAGGAGGTCGGCGGTTTCGTTGCCGTCCAGCCCGGCATGGCCTGGCACCCACTGGAGCACCGTCTCGGTGCCGTTCTCGGTGAGGGTGCTCAGCACTCAGCAGCCTCCACACCTCGGCGGCCAGGGCCATGGTCTGGTTAGCTGGGCCGCGGCCAAGTAGTTGGAGCCCAGACCTTGAGTCGGTGAGGAGGCGGACCGACTTGGTCGATGCCAACTCCCCGTCCTCCAGGCCGGCCACAGCCGCGAACGCCTCGCGCATGGCGGTCAGTTCTGCTCTTAGGCTGGAGCAGACCGCCCCTGCAGGAGCGCGCACGGTCTCTTCTCTGTTGAGGTGGTGGAACTGGATCAGCGCCTGCGCCGCCCTGTTCCGTCCGCCGCGAGCCGAGCCGTCCGACCAGATAGTGACGTCCGGGTGCGGGAGCTCTGCAATGGCTCGCAGGGCAGCTTCCCTGCGGACTGCAGGCGGGTCCGACCGGCGGGTGGCCACGGGCAGGTCCACCCTGAAGGTGATGCCGCTGCGGTGGCCCAGCCATGGCGGGTCGCAGCTGTAGAACGCCGAACCTGTAACACAATAGAATTGCAATTGTAACAAAGACCTGCATGGTCAGCACACATCTGTCATCTGCAGTGACTGTCATCCCAAGTTGGTATGAATTGGCACAAAGTTGGGTCATGGTAGCACTAGCAGACGTAGCACAAGCTGTTGTGATATGCCATACCGTAGGACTAGGTCGTAGGTTGTAAATTTTAGGTTTAAGGCTGTAGGTTGTAGGTCAGGTTAGGTAAGGTTTGGTTAGAAAGACCCATTCTCGTGCATCGGGCAGCTTGTGCTACATCTACCTTACCAATACCCAATTTGGATTCCCAAAATTGATGGCAAACAGGCTTTTTGTATAACAAGTGTGGTTAATTGTTCTAATCCCCGCTGCAATGTGAGGGTAACTGCTTTTCTACAATCACAAAATTTGAATTCATATAGGTAGGTGTTTACATGTTCAGAAAATGATACAAAATATGACACGATTATAGCTGCAACTGGATAATGGATACCAACCTCAACTAAAAGTTTCTGCAGCCTTATAACCTAACAAATGACTAAATTGCCAAAATAAATCCCTTAGTACAATAGCTTGACTCTAAAAAATAACAGAAATTTTGCATGCAGACCCTCTGAAATGGAGGGTTTATGAAAAGTAACAAAAATAAACATTCACCAATATCAATATGTTGTTATAAATTTCATATGTAGCATAAGCGCCAATACTGCCTTCATTTACAATGTTGCTACTGTTTTCCACTCACAAACGCTGCCCTCCGTGGACAGCAGCAGCAGCAGTGAAACGTCACCCGTGGTGTGACATCATCACCCATGACGTAATGGAAATCCAGTTGTTACCAAGGCCCCTTGGCACCTACTCGAGCGTGCCGGAACTGTCCGGAACAAGTTTATTCACCAAAAACAAAACCAGTGTAATTTTCACTAACTCTTGATGATTGCCTTCCTTTGATTTTTCCTGTTCTGCAGGGCACAATGACATATCTGTGATAAGAAATCCTAGCTAATCAAATGACGTCAAGAACAAATGATAGCTATTTCTTACAAAAAATAGGCGTAAATCAATTAATTTTTTAATAGAAATTGTCCCCAACGCAAACATTGGCTCAAATTCTAACCCTAACCAGACTCAATCACCCAAAAAGGGTCAAATTCTTGAGGCAATAGCACACACAGGAATCAACATGAGCATTCGAGAGCATCGACCTATCGCAAAAGAACAGAGATGCGCCACTTATGTAGCATAGCTCATAAACATTCTCCGGCAATTGGCCGGCAATTTGGGAAAGATACCTGTGTGGTAGTGTTTGCTTGTAGTTAGTACCTAGTAGTATCCTGACTTATTGATCGAATAATTAAAAAAAAAAATTATTCTGCCTCTTTGGGTAAGCTCTTAGCTCTCTGTAGTATGTGCATGCAGTCAGCCGTTCAAACAAAGGTACCTACTGTTTGTGTTTAGATGAGGTACTCGCCAGTCGCCAGCAACTAGCAAGTTACGTGGGTCGACCGGTCCCAGGATGAGGACTTCGATCGAATCAGAATCGTACTTAGAAATAAAGGAACAGTAGGTCTTCATTACATAGAAATATCTAATTTTAAGTGCTTGAAACACAGGGCCTCGTCCAACATGTTAACATGGGGGGGCCAAACCCCCGCAGTCACCGGCCTGCCCCCCCCCCCCCCCAGTCTGAGTCAGGGTAAAAATGTCACTACTGGGGGGGCCGGCAAAAGCAAAAAGGCAAACAAATTTTTACTGCAAGGCACATAAAAGCAAATGCGTAAACGAAACATGGATGCAATGTGAGCACATTGATATGCCCAATTACCTTTCATCATATCATATCATATATTTAGGAATACATCCATAAAATGGGTTTTCAGCATTCCAGGTCATGTAACACAAGTAAAAGCATTTTCCTATCAATCCACAGTTGCATCACCCTTTAAAAGGCATCTGCGATACACTTTTTAAAGACAGGAAGAGAAGACGCGTTTCTCGCACTCAGTGGTAGCCTATTCCATGCTCTCACCGCCCTATTGAAGAACGACCGACGGGCAAACTCTGTGCGGGCCCGCGGCACCTCCAGCTCGCCGTCATGTGTCGCTCTCGTTTCACGCACAGACACATCAGAGCGGTGGGTGATGCGTGAGCGAAGAAGCTCAGGGGCGCTCGCGACATGGTTCAGGTTGTACATGACGCACAGGTCACGCTCAGTTACTTATCATGTCCTCGATCACCCGCCATCCAAGCTCTCGCAGTGTCCCGGAAATGTGTTCACGATAGCCAAGACCAGTGACAATGCAGGCGCCGAAATTCATGCATCTCTGAAGTCTGTGATTTTGGGTCTTTGTGCAGCTTCCCCACACGCACATGCAGTACTGCAGATGAGGGAATACCAGTACCTCGACCAACAGCTGCTTTGTCTCACGCGGCACACGACGCTGCATTCTGGCCAGCCCTATCAGAATGCAGTAACATCGTCGAGTGATCGCAGCCACATGCTGCTCCCACGTCAGGCACGAGTCGATGTTGACGCCTAGGACCCTCGCCGACTGCACAAGCACGACTTCCGACTCGCCGTATTTGACGGTGAAGTTGACGTGATCATTTTGGCGTGAGGATATCAAGCAGTTCGGTCTTCGAAGGGTTTATCTTTAGCCTATTTTGCGTGAACCAGCAGAGAGCTACAGACAGGGTTTGTTCAACGCGGCATTTGAGCTCTGACAGGTTTCTTGGCGAGTCTGAATCTATAAACTGGGCATCATCGGCGTACATAACAAGCCTCCCGCGCGGCACGTGTTGTGACAAATCATTGGAGAACACCAGGAACAACACTGGGCCCATTATGCTGCCCTGCACCACCCCATGCGTCACCGGCAGCTCAGCACCCGATCCACCTCTAACTGACCTTTGACTGTTTTACGCGTTTATTTTGTTAGCCTGATGCCATTGTTTTTTTTTCCGCTGAGCAATACGTTACATTTCGGGTTTTCAGGCGACATAACTCCGTGTCCCGAATATTCTCTTTCACGTATTCTCCTGTTGTTTCTGTCCTCGGGGCGTCAATCTGTTGTTTCTACCTATCGTCGTTCTCTTTACGCGACGTAGAACTTCTGGCTGGACGGTCACCGGTGTGCGGCAAGAGTAGCTCCTAATCGTAATGAAGCAGGCTGAGTCAGGACCCCTACTGGTTGATCTGACCTGACCTGACCCGACATGGCCTAAATGCATAAAGACATCATCTGTGATCAAAACTAACACGATATTCGTGATCACCCCGAAAAAAACTCCACAGCAGCCACACTTAACGACCTTCTAACTAGTCCCGATTTTTCCAACTTTTGGGTCATTGACCTGACCTGGAAGGTCAACCGATGACCTAGAACCTTAAAATCAGGTATCATCGGTTTCCTCTCGTCACGGGCAACACGCTCGTTTTTTCCGAGAAGCTCTAGCTCGATCAGGGGCCAGACGCTAGGGGACCCCCCCCCCCCCCCTTGCGCTGTCGAAGGACGCAAAATGGCCTGTTCCGGCGAGGGATGATAATTGTTACTATAACACGCTCGGACAAACAAAGGTAACTGAGGATTGGAGCGGACCTGATGGTAACAGAGTGACGAACCGCCAATGTAACAGTCGTCACTTGGTCGGGGTCCGGAGAAGCTGAGGGCAGTAACAGGTGTGCTAGCACGCTTTATTCCTAATGTCTTTCTTCTTTTTCAGTTACGCCATGGATCCAATTAAACTACAGCAAGATCTTAGAAATAACCAGGAGGATGTACAGAGCTACATGCGCGACCTCCGAAACTGGACTGATCAGATAAAGAAGAAGGATAAGGAACTTACATCTCAATCTAAGCGGGCCCAGCCGACAGAGAGCTCACAATCTAAAGGCTCTGGCGACTCAAAGAGGCCCAAGGCGCCGTCACCTACCGAGGGAGGCGGAAAGAAACGAACCGTGAGAGTAGAGAATGAGCCGTCGGAGGAGGTGCTCAGACTTAAAGAAGCGGGGAACGAATGCCTGAAGAACAAGGAATATGAAAAGGCGATCACGCACTATTCCACTGCCATGAAGCTGGATCCCAACTACCATGTTCTTCCTGCCAATCGTGGCATGGCCTATTTGAAACTGAACTCTTTTGAAAAGGCAGAGGAAGACTGCGGGAAAGCAGTTGCGCTTGACCCCGGATATATCAAAGGCTACCTCAGGAGAGGGACTGCTCGTTTGGAGCTGGGGAAGCTCCAGTTGGCAAAAGAAGACTACCAGAAGGTTCTAAAGCTGGAGCCACACAACCCTCAGGCCAAAAGAAGTATGGAGCGGATCAAACTGGAGGAGGACAAGCAGGCGCGACTTAAAACAACTAAAAGGAAAAGTGACCTCCCCACCTCCAGTGATCCGAGTAGCAAAACGTCCAGACCACTCGATCAAACCCCACCAGTCAAAGAAAAGCCTGCGCACTTGCGATCTAAAACCCAGCTGAAGAAAATACACATCGAGCAGGTGGGGAACGACGCCGAGCTTGAGAACTACATCAATGGCTCCAGTAGTGTTAATTCTGAAGGTGCTTCCGAAACTGGTGGTGGAGAAGCGGAGCAGCCACCATCGATCAATGGCGACGAGACGCCAAATGGGACCGCTGAACCGAGTGAGCCAGAGGAAAAGCAATGCCCCGCGCCAGAGGAGCCGAGTGCAGAGGCGTCCGTGCCAAAGGTGGACCAGGCGCCGGCGCCAGACCCGAAGGAAACCCCTCCTCCCGAGGTCGTGGCTACACCAGCCATGGCCGTGCCGGCGGCGCCCCGATCCTCGTACGAGTTCGTCCGCGACTGGAAACTGCTGAGGACTCACGGCGAGTTGCGGAGTCAGTACCTGCGGCAGATCCCGCCCGGCGACTACGCGAGCATCTTCAAACAGGCGCTGGAGGAGAGCACGCTGGTGGAGATCCTGCGGGTGGCCGAGACGCTGCCGGCCGCAGAGATCGGCTCCCACCTACGCGGCCTGAGTCAAGTGCAGCGGGTGGACGTGCTCGTCATGTTCATGAGCTCCCAGGACAGGAAGCTGCTCCAGGGCCTGGTGAGCAGGTGTGAAGAGGACGGTCAGGATATGAGCGATGTGAAAAAGCGGGTCGGTGTGTAGATCGTACGTGTAGCCGATCTGAATTCAGTCTATGGCTTCTCCGTCTGTCGTTCGCGAGTTGTTTTTGCGTTCTGGAGTCCCGCTGTTGCCAAGAGCTGTGATCATTATATCCGTGCATACGAGTAACCTAGAACGTTGGTCAATACAGTCGTTTTTTTTTTTATTTATTCATCGACTTTTACTTCAAAGACACTGACATTTCACCAACGCGTGCACGTATCAACACAATTTTCTATTGGCGTCTGGAAGCGCTCACTGCGACATGCGCGCATTGCCCAGTTTCACATAATATCTCGTGTGATGTCGTTTTCACTTGTTGTGGCCGCCCGACACGAGGCCGGCCGGGCCGCGGCCCAGCTTCTTTCCCTGGCAGGGTCGCAGCGGCTCGAAGCCGATGTTGTCTCGTGGCACCCCGTACTCCTCGAGCCGAGCTGCGTACGTGGCCACAGTGTCGGCGTGCGTCTTGCACATCCGCGCCAGCTCGTACTGCATGTCCTTGATGGCGTTATTTTTGGCGTCCAGCATCTCCTGCAACAGCAAAACAATGTGCTGACACGAAACATTGGATATGCACCGACACATGGGGATATGAATGCACACATGGGTTAGAAGCGAAGCACACGGATAGGAACAACAGTCAGTACAAAAGTAGCTGGGAAAGGGTTCTCTACTCTATGCATTATTGATCGAGTGTGTGTACGCCAAAGAAAAGGGGCTGCCCGCTCACATAAGGTATTCTACGAAATTAAGCATTGAAGTTCACTTCAGATCGCACGAAATTGAAGCTCAAGTGTCATCTTCTCGTGTACGAGCATGATTTGAAATGGATTTTGAATTCTACTACAGAAACGTAAGCAGACATCAGGTTTTGAGCATTTTCATGAACTGATGCTTGACTGAAAGGTTACATTAAGTCATAACACATGACAATATCCATCGCCTCGCATCGTGTTCCGAGCTATCGAGATCAGAAAAAGGCCGCCGGAGGGTAGCAGTATCACTCCCATCACTTCGCTCGTACAGCGAACGTTTCCCATTCCTCAGTAGAATTGTGAATGCGACGACTATGACCGGTGCAGGCAGCGTGTCGTGAATCTCTACCATCTCTGTTACTGTGATCGCTCACCTCCAGTTTTCTGTTGACAATGCCCAGAGCGTTGGGGTCTAGGTTGGACGCGGCCAGCACTTCGTTCAGCTGAGCCTCCTTCTTCTCCAGGCTGTCGGCCAGCGTGGACAGCTTTCGCTCCAACAGCAGACTCTTCATGCTCGCTTTCTGTTGGACTTCAGTGATCGCCGCCACGAACCTCTCGTAGATCTCATCTCGTTCCTTCTGAACCTGTTGAAATGTAAGGCCCTTTATCGATGAATGTTCAGATTAAAGGAAAAAGTAAAGCAAATGAAACGTTTGAAGGTTCATATGCTCATCGGAAGCGTAAAGGCCTACTTAATTGATAGAATAACGGGTGTCTATCCTCTACGAACCTGATCGAAGCGCTGCTCGAGCACCTCGTGCTCCCACGTGAGCGCGTCGTGGTTCTTGGTCAGAAGAGAGAGCCGAGCCTTGGTCTGCTGCAAACTCTGCTTGTCCTTGGTGTAGTGAGCCATGCCCTTCTCCAGCTCGGCGACCTGAATCACAGGCACCGTCAAAATCAACGGTTCAATAACATAGCGGCAATTCGGACCATCGTAACACATTGACCGGTCATTGTCAGCTTAACTGTTAGATGCACCGAACGCTTTATTAGCTTTTGACTAATCTAGTGAACATAGGCGGCAGAACGGGGAGGGCACCGGGGCACCGTGCCCCCCCCCCTTTGATTTTGGCGTTTTAACATTAGCCCTATGGGCGTTGCATGGAAAGAATGGGACCAAAAGTCGGCAGTGTCCCCCCCCTTAATTGAAGGTGTTCCGCCGCTACTGCTAGTGAATGTTCCTCGCGCGGTAAACTGACTTACCCTCTCCTTTGCTTTCTGAAGGGGCTGCACCAAGTTTTTGTTCTCCCTCATTACTTCGTGCATGTGTTTGTCAGTTCGTTCTTCTTTCGTTTTCAGGTCTTCCACTTGTTCCTGCGCAAAAAGACCACGAAAGGTCATCATGTATCGATTTCCCTATGTCCGTGTGTCGTTTGTTTTATTTGACGTTTTAGGGTTTGCTTTGTGATTATAATTCGTTGACGAGGTTTAGTTCGGTACTTAGTGGGAAAGGTCAGGTCATTGCCAGCTACATACCTTCAGAGTGTTGATGAGGGCCAAGTTGTTGAGCGTTATGTCGTTGTAGTAGTTTTTCATTTCGCCGAACGCCTTCTCGTGGTTGCTGATCAGCTGGTTGATCTGAGTGTTTTTCCGCTCCTCGAGCTCGTGCAGTTCGGTCCGGCGCTGCAGCTCGAGCTCCATGCGCTGGGTGCGCTGGCGCTTCTCGTACTTGGCTTCCATCTCCCTCAGTCGCTGTTCAAAGTCGTTCAGCTGCTTGCTCAGTTGGTCGGTGTATTTCTGCAACGTAACGCAGAGAATTGGTAAATAACTCCACCTGAGATCGGTACGTTTTACAGTTGTGTTTAGTTTTTTTTACGCGTAACATTTTTCATTAATAGGTATCGGATTCGTATTAAGCGAGTAGAAAGGCATGTTTTTTGTCTTAGTCAATATAGTGACGTTCAACCGAGATGACAGGCCACAAATCATGAAGCTGTATTTTTCGGAACGAGTTTATTGGACTGTTACTCACCAGTTTCAGGTCTCTGATGAGCTGTTGTTCGGCGATGGTGCGCTCCCGTATCAGTTTGTCCAGGTTATGTTTGTCCTTGTTGAGCTCGTTCTCGCTGACCAGGTGCTCGTCCTCCGCCTGTTTGAGGTCCTCGTGGTACTCGGCCTTCAGCTCGGTCAGGTTCGTCTGGTGCTCGTACAACAGGTGTTTGATCTTCTGCTTGTAGATGCTGATCTCTGTCCGGTGGGCCACTTCGGCCTCTTCTATCTCGCGGGCGTTGTTTCTGAAAACAGTATCACATCGCGGACGATACAAAAAGTGCCTAACAGTCGTAAGCTATCGAATTGCTGCGCACGACTGACTTTTGGAACGTCTATCGCGTGTTTATATCGGAAATTCAATCGGATCGCCCCCGGGGAATCCGTATCCCGTATCAGTAGAGGCATGAGCTGCACTGACCTGATTTCTGCCCTGGCGTCATCCAGCTGCTGTCTGGCGATCTCCCAGAAGGTGTTGATCTTGTCGCGCTCCAGCTGGAAGTAGTTGCGCTCCTCGCGCTCCCGGTTGAGCTCCTCCCTGAGTCGCTCCAGGTGCGCCTCCACCTGTTCCCGCGTCATGTCGGCCACGGCGACGCCATCGATGATGGCCGGACCCTTGGCCGACCCCTTCCCCTTCTTCTTGCCGCCTTTCTTTTTCGGTGCCTGAAACACATAGGTGCCGATAAATTGGCGGGACAGCCAGTATCATACCTGACTTTTTTGCCTTCATTTTTTCTCTGATTTACTTTTCAATCGCCCGATTGATCTGCGATTTCGCCAGGCAGAATACAGCACTGCCAAGTTCTGTTGTAGTCCTAGGAAAACGCTTTTTATAATCTTCCCGTCGTTTCATGCCATTTTCTTGTACAATCATTTACGAATCTTTGATTCAACAAAGTGGAGTTTATGGAGTACCTACCAAAAATTTTACCTCATCCCCATCCATATCCCCATTCCCATGTAACGAAAAAAAAAACTAGATCCCTTTCTCCCCTTCTCAATTCCACCACAGTAGCAGAGATGGGAATAGGTAGGTATAGGTAATGCCTAGGCATTAGGCATGCTAGTAGGTACTGCATTGGTAAGGTGATCACTGAACATCGGTATTAATGGCTCTAAGAGGAATGAGGATTGATAATAATCCTGGATATGTCTGATTTTACTTGTAACAAGTAAACATTACACAATTTTGATGGGTGCTTGTAAACATTCGCTACAAATAAGTGCATTGAATATGAGAACCAAACTAACAAGATGGGTCGACACTTACCATGATCGGTTATCCACGGATCTGCTCGAATAAATGCTTCAAAAATATAGCTTCTTGATCTTGTCACATATTTGCTATATAAAATATTGACACATTTTCTCATACACGCTAAATAAATATCGGTGTGCACAATGCATATAACTGGATTTGCCTCGGGCGTTTTGCCGCAGGCATTCCCAAACCAGTCCCAAACGCTGCCAAACGCCAAGCCAAACGCCAAGCCCTGGTTTGTGTACAATGGTTGTCATAGCAACACAGCTGACTGCCGGCCCCACCGCTGCCAGCTGGACGGAATGACAGGGGCGGCTGCCGCGCCCTGCTCGCAGGCGCTGTCGGGTCGACGAACTTCGTTTTATCGATAAACAACGTAATGATTATCTGCCAAACGCAACTCCCACAGTACGTAATCCTGCAAAGGATGAGGTGACTTTTTTAATGTTTGCGTTACTGCTGGACATTGGTATAATGAACCACAATAGGTACCACATGGCAAAAAAAAGTGAAAACATCGATGGGTAGCCACTAGCCACGACCTAACCATTCCATTAGTTAGAAAAATATGTTGATTTTATATTACCTTAATTAATTTTATGGATGGCCCCAGACAAATGACTAAGTAATTGAGCCTCGGGAATGGAGTGGCACACATTTCAGTAGTTATCAATCCTTTCGACAGATCACTCACTCCCAAATGTGCTCAAGATTACCAGCATACTGTGCCGCAGGACAGTCACACACTCACACAGTATCGACAGGTGTCGAGAGTGTCGACAGGTGTATCGGACATACGGCGCCGGCGCCTGTTGCATGCTGTGCCGCAGGGCTCAGTAGTTTCGATTCTTCTCAACAGATGGCTTTCACGCGGGGCGCCTGTGGCATGCTGTGCCGCATGACTCCAAGTAGTTGCCACTCTTACCAACAGATGGCTTTCACTCGCGGAGCCTGCGGCATGCTGTGCCGCATGGCCCAAAGTAGTTCCCATCTTTACCAACAGATGGCCTTGACGCGCGGCGCCTGCTCCATGCTGTGCCGCATGGCGCACAGTTCAGTAGTTTCAGTTCCTCTCAACAGATGGCTTTCAGACGCGGCGCCTGAAGCATGCTGTACCGCAGGGCAGGGCTAGCGGCTCAGTAGTTTCGATTCCTCTCAAAAGATGGCTCTCACACTCGGCGCCTGCAGCATGCTGTGCCGCACGACTCGCGGCCCAGTAGTTTCAATTCCTACCAACAGATGGCTCTCACACGCGGCGCCTGCAGCATGCTGTGCCGCACGATCGCTCGGCATTTCGGCGGAGCGACGCGACGAAGCGGCCGAGGAACTTGGAGGCCGTAAGGATTATGACCGGGTATCGTAAGTGGGGAGACCTCAAGCGATATAGTAAATAGTAATCTTGGCTTCAAAGACCATGGGTGCAGTTATGTCGCCGAAAGCAAGTATGCTGGTTGATGAAATCTCTTGTTCTCGAAATCCAGCTCCAGTTGCTCTATTTTCAGGTGAGGTAAGTATAGGTCTGTTGAAGGGCTTACATCAGCTTCGAGCAGTCTTTTGGATCTCTACGCCGTCGTCTACTCGTACCTTTGAGTTTGTTATATTTTGGCCCCAGCCCCCAAAATCGTCAGGGGACAGGGGTTAATCAAAATTGGTGAGTAGTGAAACAACTAACAAGCCTTTATTATTTTTAACTTCAAAATTTTTTAACATTGTTCGCAGAGCTATGTCGATCTTTGGTAGGTACCTACATTGGAAGTTCAATGCCAGAGACGGTTTGTTGCTAGAACAAGGTTTTTTAGAAAATATAATCCTGATAAATGTTGAACACTTATTATCCATCGATTGAGGGAGACGTTCACCGCCCCTTCCCCCCCTCCCGGGCCCTACGGTACCCTACCTAAGTCGAAACCTGATTGTGTGGTCGGCGTGGAACTCCGTGCGTTCTTCTGTACCACGTATACATTGTTCGTGAAATTGTCGTCTGATTTTGTTTAGGTAAACAATTTTTAGAACTCCTTACAACCGACTCAATGATGTCAATTCAGACCGTTTTTGCTCAAAGTACTAACACTCTGTCCCGTCTAAGCGGTATTTTATTCAATGATTCTTCTAATTAGAGATGCAAATATTAGACGTAACGATGCGAAACGAACTGGATAAGAAAGCTATCTCAAATTCGCAAAATTAGGATTGTGGTCTGTAGAGCTCATAGATAAACATTGCTATTGCTATTGGCATGACACTTATAAGCAAACAAATATTCCACCTCTTATCGTAACATCCGAACAACAGCGGTCATTGGCGAGACGCCACGTGCCGTTTGATCAATAAAACAGCATCGATTTAGCAGCGCAACCGGCGCAGCCCAGAGCCCAAAGAAGAGCCTTCAGTACGCAGTGTCGTAAACGGAAGATACTTTCAGAAGTCGCTGTTGGGGTGAACTGGACTAACGAGTAACGAGAACAAGTTTTATTTCGCAAACCACTGGAAATCATAGTCGCTGAATAAGAAGCCGGACAAGAACATGAGCGATGGTGGCGCGGAGGCACACACTGTCGGCGAGTCCGAGGAACCTGCCACTGCCGACCAAACCGATGGTGAAGCTCCGGCTCCGCAGGAAAACGGCGAGCACAATGGACCAGCAGAGAGCGAGGGGCCAAAGGAAGATAGCGAACATCCCGCTGGAGAAGATGAATACGGTGTTGTGCCGGACGTCCAAAGCAACTTGTCGGACAAGTCTGACCAAGAGTCGCACGACGATGTGCTTAGCGAAGGGGAAGAAACCGCTGCTGGTGAGCGCGATTCGGCGAGGAAAGAGAGCATCAGAGACCGCCTGAGACGCGAGGGTCGTGAGCGTGCGAGGAGTGAGAATTACCAGTCAGAGACGCAGCTGGCGGAGTTGGACTCGACTGCTTTGATTAAAAAACCGCCGAGCGTTTCGGACATTCACATTCTTGCCAGAGATGACTACCCTGAGAGCTACACTTCAGATACGCCGAAGGAGACGAAACTCTTTCAGCATACTCAGCGATTTCTCGCGCAGTACACTCATCTGTATCCTGATCGCAAGCCGCCATTCCTCAACCCGCTCAACGACTGTCGAATGCCAAAGTGTGCGAGCACTTTTATTCGACCATCCCTGCTGCCGTACCTCGACTGCTACGACTGGCAGGGCTGCGCAAGTTTCGTCGCCGACCATCTCGACTATCGGCCACTGAAGCAGCCGACAGAGACGCCCGAGGGGATGATGTCTCCGGCCACCGCGCTGCGCTATCAGACGGCCAACTGTTTCGAGATGAGCACGGTGCTATGCTCGCTGCTGGTCGGCGCTGGGTACCGCGCCTACGTTGTGTCCGGCTACGCAGTGCGAGCAGTCTGTCTCCGCGATACGACTCGCGTCGTCTGCCCGGACATGATGCACAAGGACGAAGACGACTCGACTGTAGAGTCTGCACCTGAGAACAGGTACCAGCTGAAGCCGCAGAAAGAACTGGCCAGTAAGTATGAGCAGATGATGGAGGAGCGAGTGCGGGAGGCAGCGAGAAAAATGGAAAGGGAGAAGCTGCAGCGCGAACTGGAGGAGACAAACGAGAGGGAGAAGGAGCCGCCCGATCCTCTGTTCGGCATGCGCGTGCACGCCTGGGTGCTGGTGCTGCCTGGTGAGCGGGACGTCACTGAGCCGTTCTTCATCGAGTCCACTACAGGCATGGGGAAGGGAATACGGTGTGGCGACTACCTGGGCATCGAGTCGCTCTGGAACCAGACTAATTACTGGATCAACCTGCAGTACTGCATCAACGGTGTGCGCGACCTCGAGTACGACCTATTCAACCCGGCGCACTGGGAGTTCCTGCTGCTGCGCGACGCTCTGCGCACGCCGCACCCTGACGAGCTGGAGACCGACCTGGAGGAGGCCGTGCTGGACGCCGACCGGCTCATGGAGATGCCGCTGTCCTGGGTGGAGCGTCTGCAGGTCTCCAAGGAGCGGTATGACGAACGCTTTCCGTGTGGGAGAAAGGTGATGCGCTTCTACCGTTCGAAGCTGGAGCAATTCTCGCCGTACACGATGAAGGACGGCCTCGTTCGCCGGCTGACCGTCTACTCCGACTTCAGCTGCGATACGGTAGAAACGATAACGGAGTCGTATCTGCACCGCGCTGATCGGCTTATCAGCCGTAAAATCACGCCGGCGACTGGCTGGATAGAGGACAAGTTCCAGCGAGGCCGGGACGATGCACTTCAGGAGCATCAGTACGCGGTGTTGGGCCACAACCCGGAGGACAGGCGAGTGATGCGCTACTTCCCGAAGACACGCACAGACTGCCTGATCGCACGCACCGTCGGTGAAGGTGGCTTCATCGAGGAGGACTTCCAAGACCGCGACGACAAGCTGTATCGGCGTGTCACCGAAGTCGGCGCCATCCAGAAGAAGTTCGGCCCCGCCGGCACCACGCGGAAGCCGCTAGTGAGCATCACCGAGCGGATGCACAGGAATCCCCGCGGCGACGGCGACGACGGCGTCAGCGAGAGAACGTTTGACCTGGCGGACGCCAAGATCAGTGTCGTGTTCCATGCGCGCAGGGGCCGAGTGACCGCGGAGCGACGCGAGTTCGCCAAACCCCATCCGGACGACAAGGCGCGACTGGTACCGATCCTCGAGGAGGCCGCCGCCTCCGGGTACAGCGCCGACGTCGACGAGCTCCCGCCGCGTATGCTCGACCTCTACTACATGATGAAGGCGCAGATGGACGACGAGGAGCGCGCGGTGGCCGCCGTCCGCGAGGCCGAGGATGAGATTGTCGAGCTGCTGAACGCTCGCACCCAGGAGGAGGCGGCGCTCGACCTGGAGAAGGCGCTCTTTGACAGTGACCTCGTGCCGCAAATTCGCAGCGACCGCAAAGATCTGGAGGCCTTCATCGCAGCCCAGTCCACACGCCTCGTTGAAAAGGACAAGGATCCCCTGGGACCCTTCTTGGCCAGGCTCAACATACCCGAGTCTGAAATGAGCACACCGGTGCGTTTCAAGCTGCGTGATGAGTGCATGCAGGCGTTCCGCCAGAGGCTGGTCGACAAGGCGAACCGTCTGCAGAAACAGTTCGAGGAGGAGACTGAGGCGCTGCAGGACCGCCAGCACTGGTACCAGCAGAACTACGTCGGTCTGACGGAGGAGGAGGAGCAGGAGTACCTGAGGTTCTGCCACGACACCATGTTCCGGCTGCACGTGCTGGAGCTGCTGCTGGAGAGACACAAACAGATGGCGCCGGTCAAACAGAGACACAAACAGAGACACAAACAGATGGCGCCGGTCAAACACCGGACCCTGGAGAGGCGACTCAGAAGCGACCCCCGCATCACAGGCCAGAACGCGCAGGACGGCTGAGAGACGTCCCGGCAGTGCGACAGGCGTGAACTACCACAAGTAGAGCGGCAGCAGCAACAACAATGTGGGCTCCAATGTGTCAACACTCAACAGTCAACTTGTCACGAAAATGAATAGCACAGGGTAACACCGAATAGCTCTTTGTATCGGGAGCCTCTTGTCATATTATTGCGAGTAGCGCACCGAAAAAGACAGGCGTAACGCTGGACACGTCTTTTCTGTCTGAGGAACATCGCGTCTTCCTGAATGAAATGATCTGCAATATATATGATCGGCAAAAGTTTACCTTTTCTTTTAGTTACCTATCCTTGCAATGATGTGATTTGACGACTTTCTGCCTTATCAACAAATAACCACTAACTATTGTGTTCCATCGATTTGTTAGTTCACAGTTCACACTGTCTCGAGAACGGACAGTACCATTTCATGCTCACAAAATTAATCTTTCAAAACATGGCCACAGTTGTTGAAAATTTGTGCTAACCCGTTATGAATTCCGAAGTTGACACTCTATTACAGCCAAGTGACAAAAACCGATTCAATCAGCTTCACCGAAGCATATTATGTATTTGTTGACCGTTTACCGTCTTATCTGGGAGCGTTCACCCCACAAAAAATAATAATCCGACATAACTGAGCAATCGAGAACAGAATGACGTGTGCAGCAATTAATGGAACACATTTAGTGCGGCTCGTACTCGATGTTTTAGCAAGATCGGATCAAACAAATGAAAAAACATTCCACGCAAATGACGTTCTTGGATGCAAATTCACATTCCAGATCTATGACGCAACAAACCGATAAGAAGCGAGCAGGGTACATCAGTGCGATCATAAACGACAAACGTCTCCGAGCTGTTCAACGACAAACCCAATATAGCGTCTCGAACAGTTCCCTGCGAAGTGATGAAAAAAGCGCGTCTGGAGCCATATACCACACCACAGTCACTGAAGCCCCCGCAGTGTTCTCGTCCATGGTTCGTGTTGTCTACCACGTGCTCTTGTCTGATGTCTGCTGCGTATGCCTGCAGTCTACCACTGTCTACGACTCATACAAAACACGCAACGTGACACATAGCAACGCGAGAACCTCAAGTACGAATAAAAAAGTCGAGAGTGCAAACATTCCAAATATTTCCAAATACTTACACGCCGTTCACATGACAATTCGAAATATGTAACACAACATTATCACGTGTCCTTGTGTTCCACGACGCTCAACACACATCTCCCACTTCACAGGCTTTTCCTCTCTCGTTCACACACACCACGAGGTTCATTTTTGTCCACGACCCATCAGTTCTCCAAGAAGGAGACATACTGCGTGAGAACGGCGAGCGTCTTCTCACAGTTGGTGGCGCCGTGGATGACGGGCGGGGCCGGCTTCGGGCCGACCACCGCGCCGTCCACGCTCCAGCCGCGCTCGCGGGCCAGAGCTGCCACCTGGTCGGCGGACACGCCGGCGAAGGCTGCCAGGTCAGTCAGTGTGATGGAGGTGTAGGCTCGCGAGACGAGCGTCAGCACCCGCTCGCGGATCACACCTGCGGAGAGCGGGTACAGACGGCTGTCAGTTCAGTGTGAATTTATGGACGTGTGATTATTACGCAAGGCGCGATATGTTACGTTCTTTATTAGCAGCGTGTATACTGTACAAGTTGTTTTCCGGTTTGCGTCCTGCATACACGATATAAGGACGAGTGGCTTCAGCAAATTAGAAGCAAAGTAAATCACTTATGTTATTTAACATTAAGATCAAACTCATCTAAGAGATGTTTTTTTTTTGTTACCACTTTGACCAGAAATAAGTAACATGTTGCCGAGGTTGTATTGTGTAGTCTGTGCTTCTTATCAGCTTCCTAACAATGACACGAGAAAAAAAACACGCCACGTAGGACAAACAGAGTCGGATATTGTCATCGGACATGACAGCCACAGAAATCTGAAGCGTAACCGTAAAACCAACTAAAGCTGGTACCTATTAGAGATGTCAATCGGATGCCAATTTTTTGGTATACCGATACCAAACCGATACCAACTTGGTATTTGGTATTTCAATCCTAATGTACTTGGTATTTTGTTGGTATCATGAACCCTCACTTATGTATAAGAGGCTGAGAAATTGGTTAAAAGTCGGTATTTCCCTCATGTTATGAAGTTGGTTCGGTATCGGTATTTCTTCACGGTTTATGTTGGTATTTGGTTTGGAATTGGTATTCATATTTTCTATAATTGACATCACTAGTACCTATCATACCTTCCAGCTCGCTGACAGCTTTCTGCAGATAGTCCGGCCATTCTCCTCGCAATACCGAATACGTGGCGGGGAAGTCTTTGGTCCAGAGTTTCTGTCCAACCGACCAGAGTCGGCCCAGGGGGCCATCAGTTTCTTTGGCTGACGCCGGGGCCCGCTTCCAGAGAAACTTGGCACTGCATCTGTAGGCGGCATCGACATTGTGACCATGCAGTGAGCAGACAAGATATCAGCAGGGCTGGTCGTAGCACCAAGGAAGTGCAGCACAGGCTACACAGGCTGCAACTCAGTATGTGCAGAAATCTGGGAATGGTTCACGCTTCCGCAATCCGCACTTACGTTTTCCCAACATCCACCTTTTGCGGAACCGTAAAAACGATCTCTTTTATGTCAATCATTCATTTTCGCGTAATCATTGCGATGTCATAATTCTTTAATAATAGACATCGCATTTAAATTAGACATCATATTTCCTTAATTAAAAACAAAAGAAATGGGTTATTCCTAACAGGTGTGACATATTATAGTGCATGTATGGCCTAAACTTTTGAATTCATTTTAAAAGGGGGGAAAATTCCTAACAGCTCGGACATGGTCAGCCATATCCACATCACTGAGTTTGCCTACAATTTTTAAACTATCGCAAAAAAAAAACGATTACGACAAAAATTCGAGGTAACGGGCAGTTACAGATAACAGAGGTGGTTCGCCATAACCGTACAAAACATGTATGGTATGAGTTATGACTGTTTTGGCATTAACATGACTGTACTTACAGGTCATTTTCTAGGAGATAGCAGGCCATCAATTTGGAATACACTTCTGAGGGTGCCACTCCATCTGGAGCCTGAAAAGACAATCATTCAATTATTATTTTATTATTAAATACATCATCCTTCATCACTTTGATCAACAAGATACCGTAAGGTGGGGCTATTTGAGACAGTGGGGCTATTTGAGACAGTATTTAGAATTGTTATGAAATAAAAATCATTTGAAATTTATGCTTAATTTTTGTTCAGGCGATTTACTGCTCGATTCCACACCTCCCTGAGCAAAAATATCACACAACTGACAACAATAAAACAATCTTCATTTTATGGCGATTTTAAATACTGTCTCTAATAGCCCCACTGTCTCAAAATAGCCCCACTTTACGGTACTATCATTTCTAATATTACGCTGATACCAAGCATAATCATCGCAGATGTTACCAGCAGAAGCCTTTGTGATCTCAGTTGAAAGCTAGCTCATCAAATTCAAAAGGTTTAAAATTATTCCATAACATAACAAAGTAAATATCAAATAATACCGTGTGGATATGTAAGCTTTACTTATGGGAGCTCACCAATTCCCTTGAATGAGTAGTTTTCCTTTCAAAGGATGAACACCAATGACGTTGCCTGGGTTTAGAAGAATTGAAAACAATGAAACACAATCAATCAAAATGTTGCTTTGCAAAATGACCATTCACCAATAAATTGGTTCAGGTTATAACAATATGTTAGTTATTTCTTAGGGCGCTTCACTTACACTCAGCTCTTCCTTTTCCAGCTCCTTCCTCGTGCTTTCAAGGTCAGCAAGCATGATCAGCTAAGTATCTGTAAAAAATAAGCTTATTTCAGTAAAGTTAAAGACAACTGGACATCATGTGACACCACATACGAAACATAAGATTTCATGCACTCCTTCACCTTGCAAGGTCCCATATTACTCATTACAGTGTTAGCAATGTTCACCTGGCATGACATCTTCTGTATGCATGCATGTCGTCTTCATTTTTGGCGAGGTTATTCACAGAAATATGAGCCTGTGGCCCTGTACCTTTAGGCATTTGATTTGAACTCAGAGGTCACCGATTGACCATAAAATTGGGAACCAGGCGTTGCGTCCAAAAATGGCGCAAACTCTCTCTCGTTTTTCGTTTTAGCTCAGATCTCTGGCTTAATCAGGGCAAGACAGTGATGGGGGTTCCATTACCACCACCCCACAACCCTCAGCACTGATCTGGGTTGCATGTGGAAAACCAATAGATCCAGCAAGGGTGAAGACCTAATGACTGAAAGCCACCAACATGAAATAATTATTCCAACTTAACCCTATTCCTGGCGGGCTCCGCCGGGACAAGAAACTGGCGGGGGGGGGGGGCCGATTCGCCCCCCCCCCCCTGAGATCTCGAGAACGAAGCAAGATAGCGACAAGCGGTAAACGGCATCGGATACGCACGGTCAAGATCTACAATTTTTACTAAGGTCATTTTCAGGTCAGGTCAAAGATGACGTCACAGGGGTCGAAAAAGTCAAAATGGCGGCGCTGGATATGGAGAGAGTTTTTCTCGAATAACTTTCGAATTAGTCAAGATAGGAACAAACTAAGGGCAGCATCGTGATCCTCTCGTCAATCCGCATCGAATGATATATATGTTGACCTCGAAAGGTCAAGGTCAAAGGTTGACCTCAGGTCACGTGACCTCGAGGTCATCATGTATATCATTCGATGCGTCTTGACGAGCTGAACACAATGAGACCATCCACGCGTCTGTATCTTGTTCCTGTACGGAGTTATTGGCCAAAAACCTTTGGTGACCTTTGATGACATCACATGACCTCACAGTTACCCAACAGCAAAACAGACCTCAAGGTAGTGAAGGTTGATCGTATATGAAGTCATGTATTTTATATGGGGCCATTCCGACCCGTTTTAGTGGTAAAAACAGGGAGTTGATTTTTCCCCCATTGACTTATAATGGGGAGGTCGCGAAACTGACCTGACCTTAGGTCACCGATATCAAAATTCCGAGATATACAAATTGCACATACTGGTACCCTAACTAAAGCCTGAAGAGAAGAAATTGATCGGTCAAAAACTCTAGCTCTGGCGTGATTGCAAACTTTTCTGAGGTAGGGTCACCAAACCGCCTCTGGTGACCTGACCTGAGGTCAGATCAACTCAAAATTTTCAGACATGTTGCGTAGAAGCCTTTTAGGAAAAGTCAGAAAATTTGAGCTTCCTAGCTCAACGCGTTTTGGAGAAATAACCAAAAAACCTCAGGGGGGGGGGGGGCTCCTGAGGCCCCCTGCCAGGAATAGGGTTAAAAAAGGTACTGAATAAGCTAGTAAATTTAGGCCATAGGCATAGTCATTGAGTGTTTTCCCAGCCAACTCACATAGTTATGTTCTTAGTTTTTACTTCTTCTTGCTTCAATTAACCCGCGCCCCAGTGGCGGTCTCAGCCAACTTCGCCCTAGTGAGGGGGGGCATATGTTACCACCCACCTCTAACTCAAAAACTAAGAGGACTAGAAAGACGCGGTAAAAAGCAGTCGATAGCTCTCAATGCGTACGTTTGAAAGTATTTCGGTCATTTTTCATCTTGGAGCAATATTGGGGTCACTGGAGGTCATCAAAGGTCAAAATTTGCCAAATGTCATTATATTTTTCAGAAAACATGCTTATATCTCAGGAACTATGATAGCTAGAAAAACGCATGGAAAAGCAATCGATAGCTTTTCAACTCTTCTTTCGATTAGGTCATCATCAAAATTGACCTCAGGTCAACGGTTTAGCCTCCAGAGGGCAAAAACTCCAAAAATAGCTGTTTTTTTCGCAAAGTGTTTTTCGGCAATAACTTTTGACTAGGAAAAGCCACGACATTTCTATTGCCAGAATCGTGTTCCTCTTGACGAGACGCGTCGAATGAACTATAATTTGACCTTGAAAGGTCAACTTGAAAATTTGACCTCAGGTCAAGGTCATGACCTGACCGGAAAAGGTCATGTTGCATATCATTCGATGCGTCTCAACAAGACAAACACAATGAAGCCATCCCCAGCGTTCTATCTCTTTCCAATCGCGAGTTATTGGCAAAAATCTGTTTGTAGCCTCAAATGACCTCGGATGACCTTTGTAGAGACTATCAGCAAAAATGACACCTTGGTCATCACGGGTGGTCCAAATCATTGTGATTCTGAAATATTTGGACTGTTCCCATGCGTACACACGTATCTAGAGGCATTTTCATTTTTCTCCATTGACTTATAATGGTAAGGTCACGCCACTGACCTGACCTTAGGTCACGGATATAAAAAAATCCGAGATATACAAATTGTAGGCGCCCATAACATCATGCAATCCACCAAGTTTAAAACCTTTCTAACAAACACTGCAGGCTGGACATGATTGCAATTTTTTTAGGCCTGGTCAGTCAACTTGACCTGGTGACCTGACCTGACATGACCTGGAGTCAAAAATTTCACACGTTGTCCAAAATTGATGTACAAAAAGCTATGCCAAGCGGCGCGGCGCTACGCGCCGCGGTTTTTCATTTATACGCAAAAAACGCGACAGGGTGGTAACATATGCCCCCCCCCCCCACTGGGGCGAAGGTTAAGCAGTCTGGAAGCAAGAGATCAGCATTTCCTATTTACACATTCAGTCTGAAGGCTGAACCTTTTGAATTGACTCAGACTCAGACTCAGACCCTTATTGAGGTGTTCCACTTGAGAGTGTCTTTTAATGCCTCTTAGAATACAGTAAAAATGGGCCTGGTTTTCATTAGGTTCAATATGGTATCTGTATGTTGGTGACCTTAAGCCCTAGTGTAAAGACAAGGAAACCAGACTGACCTCCAGATGATGTTGAAGACGATGCTGTGGTCGACGATGATGAGGAGAAGACGACGAAGAGAAGTGTGCACAAATTTTCGGCCCTAGGCCATCCTCAGGTGATGAGAGGGGAGGTAGAGGTAAGGAGGGGGAGGAAGACCACCTCCGACGGTCGCCGCGGCGAGGCACCAACTGACGCCCGAAGGAGGTTTGAAAAGACACCAGTTGGCGCGCGAGGTGACCTGCAGCGCCACCTGTCTCGGTACGCCATCTGTCGGTCACCGTTCGGACTGGCAACTCCTTCAGCCGCCGGTTATAATATCGGCCATGATGTGGTTTGGGTGTTCAGCGATGGTCTGCGGTCTCGAATAAATAGCGATTCTGCGATTTTCCTGTTTGGGCCGTCTTTGCATACCGTCAAGATGTTGATGCGGAAGCAGTTGGTGATGTCTGTTTGTTCGTTTGGGTGGCAGGTAGTCATGTGGTCGCCGAGGGGAGTGTCCGGGTTTCTGTGCCGCGCGTCTCGGAGGTGCTCGTTAAATCTCAGTCGCACGCTTCGTCTTGTCTCTCCGATATAAATATTCCGCGTCTTTACCTTTTCACACAGCTCACAGGCTATCTCATAGACCACATTTTTTGTGTGACACCTGCCACCCAGACCGCTCATACAAGTCGCGCATTTGCGACCCCCTCCAGGGCAGGGGGGCGGTTCCAGAGCGGAGCGCACTAGGCTCTGGAACCGCCCCCCTGCCCTGGAGGGGGTCGCAAATGCGCGACTTGTATGAGCGGTCTGGGTGGCAGGTGTCACACAAAAAATGTGGTCTATGAGATAGCCTGTGAGCTGTGTGAAAAGGTAAAGACGCGGAATATTTATATCGGAGAGACAAGACGAAGCGTGCGACTGAGATTTAACGAGCACCTCCGAGACGCGCGGCACAGAAACCCGGACACTCCCCTCGGCGACCACATGACTACCTGCCACCCAAACGAACAAACAGACATCACCAACTGCTTCCGCATCAACATCTTGACGGTATGCAAAGACGGCCCAAACAGGAAAATCGCAGAATCGCTATTTATTCGAGACCGCAGACCATCGCTGAACACCCAAACCACATCATGGCCGATATTATAACCGGCGGCTGAAGGAGTTGCCAGTCCGAACGGTGACCGACAGATGGCGTACCGAGACAGGTGGCGCTGCAGGTCACCTCGCGCGCCAACTGGTGTCTTTTCAAACCTCCGTCGGGCGTCAGTTGGTGCCTCGCCGCGGCGACCGTCGGAGGTGGTCTTCCTCCCCCTCCTTACCTCTACCTCCCCTCTCATCACCTGAGGATGGCCTAGGGCCGAAAATTTGTGCACACTTCTCTTCGTCGTCTTCTTCTTCTTCTTCTTCTACACGTCACGCCGTGTCCGCCGGGGCGGCCACGGCCGTGGCAGCGTCGACCGGGGGGTCGACACGGCCCACCCGCCGCAGGTACTCGAAGATGAGAGTCGCTGATCCGCCCAGCACATGCCCCAGGCTCGGCAGAGGTCCGCCCCACAGGCGGGACCTCATGTGGGCGTACGCTGGGCATTCGGTCAGCAAGTGTGCTACCGAGTCTTCCTCCTCGCAGTTCAGGCAGTCGGGGTTTGTCGCAAGACCGATCTCGTGGAGAGTCTTCCTTGTGAGCACTGATCTTCCCACTCTCAGTTGAGACAGTGTCACCTGCTCCCACCTGGTCAGGTCCTCGTGTCCGGGCGTGGGTGGTAGGTGAGGATGAGCTTTGGCTCGGGCTGCGGTCCACTCGGCGGATCTGTGGCGTATCGCCGCTCGGGCGCCGGCCATGTCCAGCGGGACCGCTGCCTGGCTTAGCTCTGCCGCGGCTCGGTTGGCTAGCCTGTCGGCGTCCTCATTACCAGGGATGCCAGCATGCCCCGGTACCCACTGGAGGGTGACGTGCTTCCCGGAGCACGTGAGGTCGTGGAGAGAGGCCCAGATGCTCGCCGGTAGCTCCTCCTGTTGGGCTGCCTGCCCGCGCTGGAGCGTCTGTAGACACGCCCTGGAGTCGGTGCAAAGGCGGATCTCCTTGATGGCGTCTAGGGAGTCGGCCGGCAGGCTCGCCAGGGACTTCAGTGCCTCCCGGACTGCCACCAGCTCCGCCCTGGTGCTGCTGCAGTGGGTGCCTGCAGCTGCCAGGCACTCGATCCTGCGGTCGTTCTCCCGGTGTAGGATGATGGCCGCTCCTCCTCCTCCGTTGGACGTGCCTCCGGCCGCCGAGCCGTCACTCCATATGGAGCAGTCTGGCGCGGGCAGGGCGGCCAGGGCGCGCTCTGCCGCCTCTCTCCTCTTGTCAGGTGGGTCTGTCCGCCGCGTGGTGGTTGGTAGGTCCACGATGAAGGTCACTGACCCCTGATGGGCCGACCACGGCGGCTCCGGTGACACCCTCAGGAACGGCTCCGCTGGGCAGCCCGACACTCCCGCCTCCTTCAGAGTCCACTGGCCCACTCTGCGTATGCATGGCTTGTGGGGCAGCAGGGCGTCTTCATCCGGCGGGGCTGGCTCCGGTCGTCCCTCCTCGGCAGCTTGAACGCAGGCCCGTTTCCAGGCCTCGTGCGCGCGGTACTTGAGGCGAGGTCGGGGGTCTCGTTCCAGCAGCTGCTTGGCTCGGTCTTCCGCTGGCAGGCGGACGATGCGGCTGGCTTCGGTAGCTGCCAGTTCCTTGGCCCGTACTGTCAGGGCGGGGAGGTCCGCCTCCGCCAGCAGAGCCGCTCTGTTAGTCGGGAGGATGCATCCGGTGATTATGCGGGCACACCTGTTCTGCTCAGTTTCGATCTTGACGCGCAGGGCGGGGGAGGCGTGAGTGAAGTACACCGCCGCACCGTACTCGAAGACCGATCTGATGTAGGTGATGTAGGCCGTTCGGAGAGTCCTGCGGTGCGCTCCGTAGGTCTTCCCCGCGAGTGCTTGCAGGCACTGTCTGCGCTTCGCCATCCTGTCCTTGAGGGAGGAGATGTGGCTGCTGAAGGTTAGCTGGTCGTCGAAGGTGATGCCCAGGAAGGTCGGGTTCGGGTCGTACCTCAGAGGTTCTCCTGAGAACTTCAACGTCGGTACCACCTTGCCTCCGCACTCCTTTGGGTCGAGGGTGAAGGTGGTGAAGCAGCACTTGGATGCGCTCGCCTGCACCTTCCAGTCCCGGGCCCACGACGCGACTGTGTCCAGCGCTGGTTGCATCTTCGCCGCACATGACTCCAGAGACGGTCCCGTGGCCAGGATGGCGACGTCATCGGCGAACAGAGACCAGGTAGAGTCGTTTGGGGCGTTCTTGTCGACATCGTTGATATACACCAGCCATAGTATGGGCGCGAGCACCGAGCCTTGCGGTAGGCCCTCTGGAAAGACCCTCCAGTCTGATGTGCTGTTGCCCCACCTGACCCTGGCTCTCCGATCGCTCAAGAAGTTGCGGAGCCACTTGACCGCGTGTGCAGGCACTCCCAGGCGGCCCAGCTTGGCGAGAAGGGCGTCTCTCCACACCCTATCGTAGGCCTTCTGGAAGTCTAGCAGGGCAAGGACCGCACGCTCCGGCTTCGGCTTCTCGAAGGCGTCGAAGACGGACTGAGTGACTCTGATGATCTGGTCCATGGTCGAGTGGAGGCGCCGGAATCCCGCTTGGTTGGTGTTTATCAGTTGTCGGTCCTCGAGCCAGTACTGCAGCCTGTTCTGGACCATTCTCTCGAAGAGCTTGCTGGTGCAGCTGAGCAGCGAGATGGGCCGGTACGAGTTCGGGTCTGCTGGATCTTTGCCTTTCTTCGGGATGGCGATGATTTCGGCTCTGCGCCAGGCAGCCGGGACCTCCGCTGACTTCCAGCACTTGTTGCATAGCGCAAGGAGGTGGCGCTTGGCGGTGGCGGACAGCTGCTGCAACATGTCGTTGGTGATGCCGTCTACGCCTGGGGCCCGCCCTTTCTTGAGTTTTGCGAGCGCTGCCGATAGTTCGCCTTCCGAGAATGGGCTGCACAGCTCACTCCTCTGGTTGTCGCAGGTGCAGTTATTTGTGGCTCTCCGGGCTTCGATCTTGATGTGTCGGTCTTCAGTTTTGTCTTTTGGGATTTTAGAGACGGTCTGGTAGGTCTGGACGAAGAGGTTTGCTTTTTCGCGGTCAGTCGTAGCCGGGCGTTGAGGGGCGAGACGTCCTGGGGCTGCTGTCCTCTTGATAGTAGCTGCAGGTTTGGAGGGGGCTCGCCTCCCGTCTAGCCTCTTGAGGAAGCCCCACATGTCGCCGTTTGGGCCCATGTTCGCGATCTCTTCTCTTGCGTAGCTGCGTCTCTCCTCCTCGAAGATGCGGTCCGCTTCTGCTCTCTTCAGCTTGTACCTCTCTACGTCCTCCCTAGAGTGGCCTGGAGCGGTAGCCTTCTTCAGAGCTTCGTCCCTGTCTCTCGCTGCGTCTTGACATCTGTCGTTCCAGAAGGCGTGTGCCTTTCTGTTTCCTTGTCCGAAGGGGATGTTTGCTTTTGCCGCTTTCATCACTGTCTGGGTGAATCGGGTGTCCAATTTGTGTGTGCTGAGGTCATCTTCGGTGCTCCAGAGCTTCATAGCCTTGTCCAGCGTGGACCTGAACCCCGTCCAGTCGGCCTTCTTGAAGTTGAAGCGTCCTCTCTTGGGGATGTGCTGTGGTGGGTTCACCTCGATGGTAATCCAGATCGGCAGGTGATCGGACCCCATACTGGGTCTAGTAGACCAGGTGGCGGCGCTAGCCATGTCTCCCGAGATTAGGGTGACATCCGGTGCCGACCTCCCTCCCGTGCTCGGATTCACTCGGGTGTAGCTGGAGTCGTTCATAACGACAAGGCCGGATTGGGTGGTCCAGTCTTCGAGCTCTCTTCCGAGCTCGTCCTCAGGTTGGAACTGGTCCCAGGATCCGCCGTGTGCATTGAAGTCTCCAGCCACTACATGCCGTGTGCCGGTGGCTATGCCGGAGAGCTGAATCGTCTGCCTCTGGGTGCCTTGACCCGCTGTCCATCTTGCCGGAGGGGCATACACGTTGATGATGGAGATTGGAGGAGACTTGGGAGGGTGGACGATGGTGCCCACGCAGTAGCTGTTGTCATCGGGTGTCGCTGGCTGGTACGGGTCGGTTAAAGCTGAGAAGGGCGTGTCTTCTCTCACGAGTGTGAGGACGCCGCCTTGTTTCGATGATGTGGTCCGTGACTGAGGATTTGGTGGGCCGTCTCGAGTTCCGTCCGGGGCTGGGACATCTGGTCCAGCAGCAGTCGCTCGGCCGGCTTCCCGCAGCGCGGTCGCTCTCCGTTGGCACGCTCTCTTCGCCTTGCAGCTGTCGCACCACTGATCACGCGCGTCCTTGTGCCTTCTTCGACAGGTCCAGGTCGCCGTTTCATTCTGGCCAGTCGCTGTCGTGCGTTGGTGGCTCTGCTGCTGGGTCTGCGGGCCATCATTAGCGTCCGGTGCTTGATCCGGCTTGAAATCCTGCCTCGCGGCGACATTGTAGCCCGGTACGGTTGGGTTGGGTGAGGTCGGTTTCAGCAGAGTTTCTTGGAGGAGAACCACATGGGGCTTCTCGTCAGCGATCCTCTTGCGCAGTTCGGTGAGCCTCGACATAATGCCATTGCAGTTGAATTGCATTATGCTGAAGGGGACAGTCTCTCGGCGGTCTTGTGGTGGGACATTGGGTCGGTCGTTACTGTTACCGCGGCGTCCTGGTTGCGATGGCGCTCTTGTTCGGTGGTTTGAGTTTTGGTCTTGTGGTTCTTGAGCGGTTCCTCTCGCGGGATGTATGTTCGTCGTCTTCTCCTCATCATCGTCGACCACAGCATCGTCTTCAACATCATCTGGAGGTCAGTCTGGTTTCTTTGTCTTTACACTAGGGCTTAAGGTCACCAACATACAAATATTCAAGTAGAAACAATGTCCTACATCCAAGAGGCGTTCCGACAATTAAACAAGATCACAAAATCAATATGGTATCCATGCATTATTGCACATGCACAGTGCACAGTGCTCCCAACACACCCTGGGCATCAGCCCCCTTACCAACCATCAACCAGTACCAATGTATGGATAAGCACTGGAAGCACCTCATTTTCCTGACCCCTGACCAAAATAAGTCAAAGTCTGTCACAATGGACGTCATACTCATTATTCACAGATTAGGATCTTTCAGTTTTCAGGCCAAGCAGCTTTGAAATTATAGAGGGGTACCTCAGTTGGGCAAACTAGACCTTTGGAATCAAAATATGGAGGCATCAAAATATTGATTCCTTATGACCATATTTGGGTATAAATGCAGACCATTTCTAACTTACCAATCACATAAAAATAACAGTGTTTTAAGAAGGAGCATGCCTGATCTTGAACAGAAATGCTGGAACTATCTCCTATGCAAAATCATATTGCTCCTATCATAACAATTTGAATTCTATAGGTAGTGAAAGGCAATCAAGTAATTGATTCACTTTAAACAGATAATCATAATATTGATTCCCCATCAGCTGGCTAATCATTATTTTGATTCACAGGTAATGTTAACAGATAGGCAACAATGACTTGCAAGAATACAGCATTTATCTTGCTATTGTTCTCATTTAGTGGTATCCTCAGCACCACAACAGATACCTATAGCATTGTTGTACTTTACCTTCACTACATTTGATAACAATTCACAATTTTTAAATGTCAAGAATACAAAAACTGAAGCAACAGGTAAAACCATATAATAAATATAAAAGCACTACAACAATGATAATTAAGGGTTTGAAAATTTCATTTTGCCATTTTACACAAATACTGCACTTCTCATCATCTCCAGTTTATTATGCGATTCATGATACAAAAATAACATACAGTGTGATTTTCTCAAAACAGCTTTTACGTGATGGACAGTGGCTCTGTCTTTTTCCCATTCACAAGGCCAAAGGGACAATTTCTTAGTTTTGAGGTAACATTTTTTGCAATCCTACCACATTTTCTTACCTTTTTAAAGAAAAATCTCACCGTCATGGGCCTTTTTTCAACCGTAACGATACATTTGAAGTCAAAAGTGTACCCAAATGAATCAAAAAATTGATTCCATGCCCATATTTGGTCATGGCTCCTCTCACCAGAATCAAATTATTGATGCCTCCATATTTTGATTCTAAAAGTCTAGTTTGCCCAACTGACCTAGTGTTTCTTAGCACTGTTTCGTTTCGTTTCGTCACTGTGATGCATTGGCAATTCACATGCAGCAGGTTGGGTTTCTATGGAAATTGGACAATCAACAATGAAGCGTCAAGCCAACTTCATCTCAAACGCCGCACCAATAAAGAAGAAAGCGGGCCGTGGACGGTGTAACCAAGGTGTAACACCACCGAACCCCGTGGTATGTGGCATGGCAATGTAAATTAAAGATGCCACAACATAAAAACACACAACTGGTGGTGGTGGTGGTAACTGGTACCTAAGGTAGGCATAACAAAGGCAGTGATGACAATTGACATAGTGATAGGATGAGGTAGGTACCAGTACATTACCCCTGCCCTTTAACTCTTACAGCAAGCAAACAGAGTTGGAATGCAAGTATTGCAGAAAAGGCATCCGAGAAATAATTCTGGCAATAATACCACCAGAAAATCATCGATGAAGATAAAAAATAGCGCTCAATCCTCGCTCACACCGACCAACACCGACCATCCGCCAACTGCCGCCAACTTATGCCGCACCGCAAATGCCTACACCCGTAAGGGGTGAGACTAAATGCTTACTTCGAAATCTAAGCTGCGTTGCGGCATTGGCGGTTATGTGCGGCGTGTATGCCGCATGATTAGTAAGCGGCGACCACTAAATTAAAGACTCAAAGGCTCCGACCGGTTTTCAATGAATAACACTGCATACAATGCCAACCGCTCTCGTCATAAGATATTTAGCTTTAAATAACTAGGTTATCTACATCATCATTTTGAACCAAATTAATACTGTCAACTTAACTCACTCATTCCTTCCTTTGTTGGCTCCAAACAGTCTTTCGATTGTCTGGAAATCGTATGCTAAATCCAGTACCTGTATGCGACTGGTGCATATAAAGGCCGATATAAGAATTTGAATAGGCAGTCTGGCATGCGATTTCCTGGCTACCCAAAAAAGTATGTTTCAGTCTTGCTACCAAAACATGACCTCGCCCGCACAGGGGCCGGGGGGGGGGGGTTGATGCAACCCCCCTAAGGTTTTTCGCGAATAACTCGCTTAAAAAGCGGCTGATCGCGACGAAACTTTCAGTACCCTCGCATTGATCAATTTAACACCCACCCTGAAAATTTCATGACCCTGACCCAAATAACCTTTGACCTGTGACCTACTTTCCGAGACCATGTTTGGCCGGAATCGCGATTCGGCGTATGTCGGCTCGCATTAGCCGCGCGTTTGCAAGCTTTTCGTGGTTTCAAACGTTCAAACATGTAATTTGATGTTGCTCCCATGCATAAGGGTGGATGTCAAGGTCACCTGAAGGTCAGGTCAGGTCATTGACCTTTGGTGACCTCGGTTCACTTTTTCGAGTTTTACATGATTTTAGTCTAGTTTTTAAAGCTGATTTCGAATTTAGCAACCATTTGAACATTTACGAAGCAGTTTTGGTGCATTCGTAACATGTTACGAAGCTGCAGAAGCGGTTGACACGTATTACGAATACCCATCACGACCCCTACCGGTTGACCTGACCTGACCTGACCCGATGCTGGTCTAAATGCTTAAAGACATCATCTCCGATCAAAACTAACACGATATTTGTGATCAGCACCCCGGAAAACCCCATGGCAGCCACACTACGACGTTCTAACAGGTCCCAATTTTCCCGCCTTTTGGGTAATTGACCTGACCTGGAAGGTCAACCGATGACCTGGGACCTTAAAATTGGGTATCATCGGCTTTCTCTCGTCACGGGCAACACGCTCGTTTTTTCCGCGAAGCTCTAGCTTGATCAGGAGCGAAACGGCAAGGGGTTATACTTTATACGTTCGCGGCTGGAAAAACACCAATACGGGCGAGGGTCAAGTTGAAAGCATTAATTTGGTTCAAAACGATGATGTAGATAAGTTAGTTATTTAAATCTAAATATCCTATGACGAGAGCGATGGACATTTTTGGTATGCAGTGTTTTCCATTGAAAACAGGTCGAAGCTATAGAGTTTTTAATTTAGTGGTCGCCGCTTACTAATCATGCGGCATACACGCCGCACATAACCGCCAATGCCGCAACGCAGCTTAGATTTCGAAGTAAGCATTTAGTCTCACCCCTACGTAAGTCGCCGATTGGTAAGTGATACAAATTCTTCGCAATCATTTTTGAATGACGTCATTAGTTATGGTGGTGTTTGCTAATAAATTATTTATTTTACTGAAAATTCCTGCTTATTTTGCATAAAAGCAGGCAAATTACTTAAAAACCACCATTTCATTTCTTTTATAGTCTGATACACTTTTTTTTGCTAAAGCTGACAGAAATAAGTCACCAGTGCACTAGTCCTATGACGTCATATATTATTATTGATCTCAATTTCTCATAAACAAACAATTTGTCTGTTCGTAAAAGCGTGACAAAAGCGGCGCCCCAAGGTCGCTCCGGCTCGCAGTTATACGTGAAGATCAATTAATTTCTTTGAAATTTACAAAGCTTCCTAGGACCTAGATACCGTAAATAAAAGTTGTATAACTGTGAATAATAACCCAGGCTCCACTACGCCGTTTTCTGTACGATTTTGCGACAATGCGAGATTTTGCGAGAATGCGATGGGATGCCCTCGCCCCTCACCCTCGGGTGTCAGTTGTCAGTTTTCACTGTCGGTGATGCCAGAAAATGTTCATATGGGCCTTGTTTCACCGGTGATAGCAGCATGCTGCTATTACACGTGTCAAATTAATGGGTTTCCATGGAAACATCAACTAACCATGGTGTCATCAATCTGTGTGATTAATGTCATCAAATATTGCTGCTAACATCTTCAGGGACGTGCGATCAACCAATGTATGAAACGCATTCAACGAGACAGCAACTCTGTTCCAAATGCAGCTATGAAAAATCTCACAGATTACATGAAACATCATTAGTGTGACGTCATCACATTACATCAGCTCGCGCAATTTGATAGCCACATTGCGGCCATCGCATTGTCACATGAAATGTCACGCAACATTGCCCGCGCATTACCACAAAAATGTACAGAATTCTGAACTTCTTTGCGATGTGATATCCCAATATTGCAAAATCACATGTAAAAATCAAATAGTGGAGCCTGCACTTGGCATTCAAAACATAATTTTTCTTTTAGGCTTGTTAACTATCAGTATTAGTACCTAAGCCTGGTGTCCCATCCCAGCCCCAGGAAGATGCCAGATTGCTGATTGAGACATTGGAGATATATAATAGACCAACCTAACCTGACCTGACCTGACCTAACCTACAGCCTACAAACCTACAACCTAACCTGACCTGACCTGACCTGACCTAACCTTACCTACAACCTACAAACCTACAACCTAACCTACAAACCTATAACATACAATGGTATTTGGCATTATTCAGATCAGCAGCAGCTTCAGTTATAGTTCAAGCTTCAAAAAGTTCAAAGTTGAAATTACAATCTCCATGATTTTTGGGAGCTTGGAATAACATTTTGAATGACACTCAAATTGGCAATTGCAAGTGACAACATAAAAGGTATAAAATTGATGTTTCTGAAACATATATTGTTATGCATACCTACCAACCTTGAACCTATCTCATATTTTGCCTTGGTCTTGTGCCGGCAGATATCAGAGATGCCTGCAGACATTGCTGCCTACTGCTATGCAGCTCTGGTGGCAGCCGGAGGCATAATAGGCTTCAGCAAAGCTGGTGGGTACAGGCAATAGCCAATTTGTGTCTCAGAATTTCAGATAAAATTTTCACTTCCTTTACCCAGTCACCATAACAGATATGGGATCAGCAACTTTTTGGCAGCAACAGTATTCATATGTCCTCATGGCCAATCACCATATATTCTAGCTGTGCATGCTTTATTTGCCCAACTTCGAATAGGTACATTTCCTTCATATTCAGATTTTTTTCTAAAATAAATTTAGTCCGAACCATTTGAATGGAAGGATTCACAAGAACAGAACCCCCGCTAAGCGAAGCTTGTTGCGTTGACCCTGCCATCTACCATCCGATCGCGCAATTCCGGTTCTATGGCAGAATTTGTAGTCCAAAGTTTAACGTGCACGCATAGCCACGCACGGCCGGTCCCCTCACTGACTTCGCCTGGCTACGGCCTGCCACCAACCGCCACCATACCTGTCGGGAGGCCTATAAACGTCAAGCGCCCGTCGCGCTTCGAACCCGGACTGTTGTAACCGGGAACGCCTGCTCTCACACGCGGAGTCCAACGCTCTACCGACTGAGCTACGGGACCGGCAGCTGTGCATGCTGCTAGCTCAGTCGGTAATAGATTCTCTGCAATAGATTCACCCTAAGCATGGCATGCTGCTCACAATACATGCCCTGATTTTTTACCATTCAATTTTCAAGTTTTGTCAATGCTGCCGAATTTGGAGCTGAACCTGAAGCTGGAGCCGGACGTGCTCCTGGAGCTGGACATGGTTCACCAGTTGCCACTCACGGAATTCATTCGGCCTGTTATGTGACCTCTGTAACTGTAGGCTCTTGCTATTGGGAGAAAAAGGCGACTGCTGAAACGACTCGAACGGGGTTTCTCGCCACCAGTGATCAGTCAGTGATCAGCTTCTCGCCAACGGTGACCAGGGGTTGGTGTCGCGCTGGCGGTGTACTGTGTACTGTATTCGTTGTATTGCCTCGGTCGGCGGTCACTATCCCTGTGACAGTTAGTATGCTGCTCTGGTGGTGTATACTGACTCGGTATTGTTTATCTAACAGGCAGCGGGCTGTCCCTGGTGGCCGGCCTGGGGTTCGGTATCGGTACCGTCGCTGACAGTCGACGGTCTCTGTCCCTGATAGGCAGCGTGCCGTCGCTGGTGGCCGGCCTGGGTTTCGGCGCAGCGCTGGCGGTGGGCGCCCAGCAGGTCTCCGCCGACCCTGCCAACTACCATCTCTCCCTGCTGGCCAGCTCTGTGCTGCTGGCCGTGATGGGAGCCCGCTTCAGACGCAGCGGCAAGATGATGCCGGCCGGACTCGTGGCGGCCATCAGGTACGAAGTGTCCCGATAGAACGCTAACCTGCGGTCGCTGGAACGTTGGTTATTCGTTCAAATTGCGTGTAGGCTTTAAAGGGACTATCCCACCTTCTAAAATGTTGTTAAAACCAGTTAATTTGTGCCCGACTTTATAGATTGGATGACCAGGAACACGGTTCTGGCATTTATTTTTCATTAAACATCTTAGGCTTCCCGTATTCCAAACACAAACTTTCAAATATGTGACGTCACAGCCCAAAATTACCTCCTTCACCAGGCCACATTACTGTCATAAAGCTGATTCTTTTTACTCTGTAGGCACCACAACAAAGTTCAGACCAAGTTTTAAGCGATTTTTCAACGAACAAACCCATTTAAATCAGAATGACTAAACGAGGTGACGTCACACTAACGGTCGCTCCATGTTGAAGATAGGGCCTTGTACAAGGCCCATTTTCAAATGAAGGGAACGAATTTCTTCAACACCAAGAGGCCGCGGGGGTTGCAACCTAGATAGATAGTGGTTTCTGAACCTCGCCGCAAACTTGGCTATCTCACATCAAACCCCATGTTAAAGGTGGGATAGTCCCTTTAAGCGTTTCATTTTATTGGAACCGTCAGCTCATTTGATTCTGAAGCGAAATGCGTACAGCCCACTGCTAAAGTAATGTGCGGTTTTACCAAAACACATGGCTTTCACTGACGAATTTGAAATACGAAGTGATCCAGGAGTAGACAGCAAAAAATAAACTTGCAGCTGCAAGGATGACGAAACATGTATGCTTCATTCCAAGTTTCATTATAGTCTGGCAAATCGTTCCTAAGGTACAGATGCAAAGCATAACCACGACTGATACCGCACGTTATATTCTGCGGTGGACTGTCCGTCAGTTATCAATATCCCGTAAGAATTGAGTGGTGTTTATTCAATGCGACGAGCTCACTCAAAAAGTGGTAACCATCTTATTTCATGTCATACTGTATCATTTTTTTCCGGCGCGGCTTTCTTGTAATTTGCCCATCTAAGGCTCCGTATAATACCGCTGCACCATGTGTTTCGTCTAATGCTGCTCCACCCTGTGTTCCGTCTGATACCGCTCCACCCTGTGTTTCGTTCCATTCTGTGTTTTGTCTGACTGGTTTCACGGGGTGCTCGGTCTGATACCGCTCCACCCTGTGTTTCGTCTAATGCTGCTCCACCCTGTGTTCTGCCGCAGTCTGGTGTTCGTCATTCGGTACGGCTCGCGGGCTCTGACTGGCTCCCAGTGGTAAGTGGCCAGACAGGAGACCCTACAGACCAACATAATAATATCCAGAAGGACATACGAAGTATCTAGCTTCAGGCGGAGGACGCTCACATTCCTTCAAGGATCACTGCGGGCCAAACCGTGGTCCAAACGTTCCCGGTGGCTAGCGAAGGATGATAAATGGGGCGCACAGACGGCCTTCCCCTCGGCTGTGTGCCATGTGACGCGGAATATTCCCCGATTGACGTGAATTCGGATCGGTATACGGAATACGGATATAGCTTCGAATTTCGATACCAGCTGCCGCCATCGAAGGGTGCATTGTCGATACTTCAGCAAGTCTATCAGCATGCTAGGATGGACTTTGTAAGCAACTGTTGTGGATATTCGATTGAAGTGCGAGGGTATTTCCACAGTTGTTAACTGGAGTGATCTTTATTGATTCCTTTGTTTATTTTTGAAAGAGCTGATGTATAATGGACCAAACATGGAATGTGATTCACGAGTAAATACACGTTTATGTATCTTTGTAAATGGTTGCATCGCTAGTGAACATTGCGTTATATTTGGTTTCTATTCATCCACCCCTATTCCTTATCACGGGCTCATTTTGCGAGAGCAACAATGCTTGACAGAAACCATTGGTGGACAGAAACCAATGGTGCGCCGAGTGCCAGTGTGGCTCTTGCCTGGGCGAAGGCATTGGGAACTGCGAGGCATCAAAACAATTTTTCGTGCTGAAAGCCATCTGCAGAGAACCACATGCGGTTACTTTCCTGGATATTAACGCTTCTGTGCTGGCACATGGCCCTGTTCGAATGCGTCTCCTAATGCTTGTCTGTAGGGTGAGTGTGACAGATGCCGCGGTGATGGCGGATGGAGGTGTATTTCTGCACTTTTGATACGCACACGGGTACTCACCACGGGAACCACAGTCACAGCAGCAGCAAACGAGAGCTGCGAGACTGCGACAGCGCGACTAGCATTACGGGATGGAGAGTGCATCTGCGCACTTAGCGGTAACACCGGGGCTTGAGACTTTAACAGAAGCACCAAGATACGGAGATCTCAGCAGTGGACACAGCATTGGCGCCGGGTGGTGGAGACTGTCCTGGCGCACACAACAGTAACGCCCATACATGGAGATTGCAACAGTGCACACAACAGTATCACCACGACATAGAGACTGCAGCAGTGCACACAACAGTATCACCACGACATGGAGACTGCAACAGTGTAGGTACACAACAGTATCAACACGACATGGAGACTGCAACAGTGTAGGTACACAACAGTATCAACACGACATGGAGACTGCAACAGTGCACACAACAGTATCACCACGACATGGAGACTGCATCAGTGCACACAACAGTATCACCACGACATGGAGACTGCAACAGTGTAGGTACACAACAGTATCAACACGACATGGAGACTGCAACAGTGCATACAACAATAGGAACAAGACGGTGAAACTGCATCAGTGCACACAACAGTAGCTACAAGAATTGGAGACTGCAACAGTGCACACAAAAATGGGAGCAAGACGCGGAGACTGAAACAGTGTACACAACATAAGGAACAATACGTGGAGACTGCAACAGTGCACACAGCAGTGGCACCAAGACTTGGAGACTGCAACAGTGCACATGACAGCAGCACTGATATATGGAGACTGCAACAGTGCACATGGCAGCAGCACTGATATATGGAGACTGCAACAGTGCACACACAACAGTATCACCACAGCATGGAGACTGCAACAGTACACACACAACAGTATCACCACGGCATAGAGACTGCATCAGTGCACACAACAATAGGAACAAGACGGTGAAACTGCATCAGTGCACACAACAGTAGCACCAATACTTGGAGACTGCAACAGCGCACATGACAGTAGCTCTGATATATGGAGACTGCAACAGTGCATACAACAGTAACGCCAATACGTGGAGACTGTAACAGTGCACACAACAATAGCACAATGCCATGGAGACTCGGGTAGATGAATGAATACGCATGAAGACTCAGCAGGTGGCTACAGTCAATGCATACACCTGCTGGTATATCAGAAATGACTTGAATGAGACCTGCTTGTGTGTATTCATGTATTTTATAAAACACACGACACAATCAAACACTCTTACCAATTGACTAGTCTGTGAACCGTCTGTGTCGCCTTTCCCGTGCTCACCAGCGGGATTGGATGGCCATAAAGCTAGTGATTTCATTTTGCAGAATACAAATGACGTATACCAAGACTTTACTGTTGCATTGCTAGCCAACAGTAAAGCATCGGACCTCCGGACCGCTCATGAGCAGTAGAACGCACATTTTTAGAGATGGAAGCCAACAGACGGCATTTCATGATAGACAAAACTTGCATCGATTTATGGCATGTGTAATCGTTGGAAGATATCTTCATTGTACTTACAGGATGGTAAGATAGATTCGTCTGTTTTTCTATGGTATGCTTTCAGAACTGTCAAATATCAACAATGGTTTTATGCTGATGATTTCTTACGATCTACACGCTCTAGACTCGTTCTACTGCTAATGCCACTTTTCACAGCTGGTTGTGGGTCTGGGCTGTAACACCTGTTGTGCTCTGAAGCTATTCAGGAGCCATCTACACTGAACACTCCAAAGCACCGCATTGCACATTCACTTCACCGTACTGCGCGAGCACACTGCTATCCCTTCGGGCTCTGTCCTCACTGCTGCTCTGCCCCGTCCATGGCTGGGCCGACTTTTTTGACTCACTGGGCTGTGACGCATCCTCCCGCCGCGACTGAGCCTCCACTGGCCACTGGGCTGTGACGCATCCTCTGGCTTTGTTGGAAGTGCTCCACGTCAGGCGATCAGTCTGCTCGGAACGCCCAGCAGTCGAGCAGGAGATCCTCAAAGTCCTCCAGCTCCTGGGACTCCTGTTTTGGTGAGACCTCCTGCTCCTCAGAGTCCTCCCGCTCCTCCTGGTCTGATATGGCTTCGTCTAGTCGCTGTAGACTTTGGTACAGCCCCGGCGCCACCGCCACGCCCAGCGTCACCGCCAACGAAATCGCCTGAATAAACAGTGCCAGTGGGGGCTTAGAACGAGTCAGAGGCGTGCTACAGTGGCGAGATTCAACACATGAAGAACTAACCTTCTGGCATTTACAATCACGTGCATATTGACAAAGCATTACAATGATGTCATTCTCTAATTACTATAAGAGCAGTTATAGCTGATTAAAAACAATGCCAAAGGATGTAAAAACGTGGATAGAGATGCAACAAACATGTTGAATATCAGTAGCCTATAAAGCCTGAAACAGACTCTTTCCGCAGTCAGGAAATCGCATGCGAGAGCCTATTCAAATACATGGAAGCACGCTCGCATCAATCGCACGCACCTCCCGCAAGCGATTGATGCGAGAAGAATTACAATGTATTTGAATAGGCTCTCGCATGCGATTTCCTGAACGCGGAAAGAGTCTGCTTCAGCCTTAAGGTGTTGGCTTGCAGAAACAATTACGACTTTAAATTAACAGTGGCCGACTCCTGTCTGCCCGGTGAAGAGCGTCTCACCACGGTCTGCAACATCGCCGCTGCCGTTTGTCGAATGTGACCACAGTGCACTCTCACCGTTTATATAGCCTCCGTCGCTTCAATGCCACATATGTGTGCACTCCTGACACGCGATGCCGATTCTTGGTTTATTTTTTTTTCCGATGGGCACTTCCTCGGTCCGCCCTTTCGAAGTTTTCCTGTATCATGTCCTCGGCGATGAACTGCGGCATTGTGGGTGACGTCCGTTTGCAGCGTCGGTAATTGTGTGTGTCTGTGATTGGCCGATATTTTGGTGCAGCTGCGTGTGAGACGGTCCGCCGACCGGTTTTCCTGTGGATTGTCGCTCAGCGACGGTGAATGTTCACTGATTCTCTGTCAATGGCATTCGTAACGGCTGATGCTCGCGTGCTGTGGTGACTGTTGTGAAGGGGCGGTGGTGCGATTATGACGTATCACCAGGGTTTCTTCCCTCTCTCTCCCCCGCTCAGGAGTCCGTGGTATTCTCCCGCTATGAATACTACTCGGGAATACCGATAACACACGCCCGCACCGCACGGCACTGAGCTGCCGTGAATGCACAGTCACTGTTATACCAGACCAATTGATATCCATCTATCAAATCCAGCACGTACATACACTAGTGACTCCGCATTATAACAGATTATGCAGACAAGTCGTACTACTTAGTTACTATATAGTATCGTTCATCGGTAACAAGATAGTATCGGGTAGTGTCCTGACCACTCGTTTATCTTGTGCGAATGTTATTTATCAAACGCATTATATCCGTATTCTATTTTACGCATTCAAGAGCCTGGCTAGTACTCGTCTGAACCTTAGCTGCACTGTCACTCCGCCTCACATTTCGTGTTTCCGCCCACCCACCTCATTAAGGAAATGTGCCAGATAGCTGATGCTGATATATGTAGCTCTGAGTTATTACTCTGCCTAATGGTATCTAATGAGATTATGGTGTGAATGATATTGTAATGGCATAATGTTATCGACGAGATATGCATCTAATAACGCGCATACAATAGCTTTTTGCTGAAAAGTATCGTTTCTGAGATCGGATAGGCACTATCTGCACTCTGCAGCCCGCTCTCCAGGTCGGCCGTCTGGCGCGGGGAACTCCAACTACCAGCGGTCGGCTGACATTCACACGTTCTGCTGTTCCTATTAGTCGATTGTTCATTGTCCAGGCACACGCAGACCTTGCCTGGTCGTTGCACGCGGAACGGATGGCGAGGAAAGGCGCTGGATGCGTGCACGCAGTCATTGGAGGCACATTTTCCTCCACAAGGCACAAACAGTAATTGTAATGTGATAATTGTTTTTTTTTTCACAGGACATGCACACAAGGCTATGTCCGGGTTCCTTGTTCAATGACAAAGCGGAATATTCACAATAATATATATTGATGACTGTGCTGTTTTACTTTATTTAGTTGACGGATGAAGTCATCAGCTAAGGCTTAAAAAGAACACAACTTCCCAAAGCCATCAAAACAGGAATGAAAGGTATTCACAGAGAGAGAGAGAGAGAGAGAGAGAGAGAGAGAGAGAGAGAGAGAGAGAGAGAGAGAGAGAGAGAGAGAGAGAGAGAGAGAGAGGGAGAGAGAGAGAGAGGAGAGAGAAAGAGAGAGAGAGAGAAAGAGAGAGAAAGAGAGAAAGAGAGAAAGAGAGAAAGAGAGAAAGAGAGAAAGAGAAAGAGAGAAAGAGAGAGTGAGAGAGAGAGAGAGAGGGGGGCGTGCTCATCACATATATTCCTTGATAGAAGTTCTGATGCCATTAGTCGGCTTCCGCGGCTAACCCGCAAATGACGGGGTACCTATATGTAACTTATAGGGCTGAGTGAGATTCCTTCGAATCGGATGAATTTTATTATTACATTTCGGCTCCCGCTCGCACTTTTTCCTATGTAAAATTTAATGTTAGATAGGATCTAACATAAGACAAAAATTGAACAGGATACATCTTCCGTAGTAAAGATACACTTTTATTGAACTGTTTCCAGATGTCAGTGGTATATTTGCAACATCAGTTCCGTACCTCCCCTTTCTTATCGGTGAATGGTCTTTTGCTTCGAAACCTCATCATACGGAGTACGAAATCAGAGAATCAGATTTGATGAAATTCCGGTGGCTGCAAAATTCTACGAAGCAGGTGAAGCTGCTCTTCAGAACATTTTAAACTCGTCCAGAACTGTTGAATCTTGCCAGAGGCATTGGCGACTAAAGCCTCTCCCTCGGCGGGAACAATACCACGGCGCTGATTGGTTGTTCACACATATGGCTAGGTGCACATAAACGATAGCAAGTCGTCGATGCAATCTAATAACGGAGCGAGCGAAGCGAGCGTAGTCTTTTGTAGATTATCGGAAATTTCTGAGCACGAGCGACCGCGCGGACGCTTTTGCGAGGCTTATATCTCAGCAAACATTTGACCGATTTACATGTGATAATTTTTGTAGGGTAGCTTCATTCCTTCTGCCAAGTATTGAACTATCCCCGGTGCATGTAGGTGACCCCTTAGGCTTATGCACGTGCCACGTGCAAAACGAAGAGGTGTCAGTTTTGTAACAATTGTAATATCTCGGTAACTACTGGGCCGATTGCGCTGAAAGTTGGCATGTAGGTAGGCACCCACTAGGCAATGCATATCCATGCGCCACAGTTGGGGTACTGCTGCACGTGCGCACGTGCAGGGTGCCGCTTCCAGATCTCGAGAACGGCTAGGCCGATTGCGCTCAAATTTGGCACATCGCAAGGGACCGGTTAGTAGGGTGCAGTGCACAAGCTAGTTGGAGGTACCTCGCTCATTCGCTACCTCGCCCTCGCTATTTCGCACGTGCAAGGTCCATCCTCTCGCTCGCTGCGTTGGTCGCCCCAAAAGGCGTTTTGCTGGTGACTATGCCCTTGAATAATTTTTCCTACCAGTAACTGTACACTGTAAACTCATTTCAACAAACGTTTGTTACTTTTACAAGGAAAATTATTTAGCGCAAATCCCCGCACCCTTTGCCATGTCATCGAACGACCCTATTGTTTGTCATGGTAGTTTTTCTTACAACCCACTCATATGTAGTTCGTTAGACTAGCTACTAAAGTTTGCTTTGTCATTGTTGTGTGAACGACTGTTTTCCTAGTTATAATCATGCGGCTACTAGGTAAAGACCTGCGCATGTTTGCATTTAACAGGGCTGAGCCGTGTACTTGTTCAGTCAAATCAATGCAAATCTTAGTTAGCATAGTAATGTCTACGTGCAGCAAACCTGTACTTGTAAGCAATCTACTAGTCTCAGGTTTGTAACGTTTTACAAAGACCTCCCTTGTATTCGTCAGTTTTCTCCACAAATCGCAGGTCGCCGCTCTGCAGTCTCATTATTACAGCAAAACAGCATTACTGAAAGTAGGTCATGTATTTAAAATGGTACATACACATTACACACACAATGGTGATGACACTCATGACCCAAGGGGCAAGGGCAATAACGCATGCGAAAAGGCAATGAGCGTCATCACTTACGAGCATAGACCCGGGAACAGGGGGGGCAGCGGGGGCGCTTGCCCCCCCAACTTCAGAGCCGAGGGGGCGGCGCCCCCTCAACATTGAGGCAGCGTGAAAGGATCTTTCCTCCCTTTTCCGGACTTCTTTCCTTCTTGTTTCCTTTATACATCTAAACATCAACACACGGCATTTTCCTAGCCATCTGAATGGTTTCTGCTGATACAGTATCGATTTGACAACATCTGCTTTTGTCATCCCGCTTTGGTTTGGGCCTGGCGTTCGCCATAAGTTTGGCAGGCCAGATTTTATACTGGACCATTTTGAGTCAACTTTGAGAAATACACGGTAACGTAAAACGGTGGTAAACTCGTTGCTATAGGTATAACACAGTTTACCCGCTCCGGGTGTGAGCTGGAGGGGTGTGGGGCAATGGGTACACTGACGTGGCGCCCTCGGAAGGCCGGTATGGGATTAAAGCTCAGTGACACTAAGGGCTTATGTGGTGCTTTCGGTGATCGGTAGCACCCTCAGAATCACCGGCGTAGGGCCCTCAGAGCCGGCGGTAAGGGGCCTTTAGAGGCACTGGTGTGGGGCCGCCATGCAGTTGCCGGTGTGGGCGCTCAGAGGTGCTAGTGTGATCTCTCAGAGGCGCCGGTGAGGGTCCTTAGTCTTACAGGCGTTGCTGTGGGCCCTCACAGAGGCTGGTGTGGAGCCGTTACAGACGGGTGTGGGGTCTTTAGAGGCAGAGTTGCTGACGCGAGCCCTCTACAAGCCGGCAGGGGGTTCTCAGTGACCGGCAAGGAGCCCTTAGGCCGACAGAAGAAGTCCTGTGGAGTCCTTAGAGACCGGCATGGTACTGTCAGACGCCGGTGGGACCCTCAGGGCTCAGAGTCACCGGTGTGGGGCCCTCAAAAGTCACCAGTGAGTGGCCTTTAGATTCGCAGGTGTTGACTGTTGGGTCCTCAGAGCCACCGACATAGGGCTTTAATAGGCACTGGTGTAGACACTCAGCGTTTGGGGTGTGAAACGCTCAGAGACACCGGTGTGGGCCCTCATAGGCGCCGATGAGGGCCCCACAGTTGCCGTTATGGGGCCCTCAGAAAAATAAGTGTGTGACCATCACAGGCGGGAAATGCCCCTAGAACTGGCCCCTCATAGGCCGGTAAGAACTCTCAGAGGCCAGTAACGGGCCTTTGGAGACCACCGAGGGGCCCTTAAAATCTGCAAGAGGCCCTCAGAAGCCGGCGTGGGGCCCTTATGGTTATCTTAGTGTGGTTATTTAGGGCCCATGAGGTGCCCTAACGAGCCCCATGGGGCCCTTCTGAGTCGAAATATGACCATTGTTAGCCCTCAGCGGTCAAATGGCGCCGCAGGCCCTCTCGGACCCGAGGGTCCCTTTGAAACCGATGGGGGGGGGGGGTACGTGTCCCCTTAGACCCCTAGCCACGCCACTGTTTCATATGCATCATGTTAGGTATTTTAGGCTCGCCCCCCCAACTTGAAAATCGTTCCCGGGCCCCTGCTTACGAGTACACTGTAGAATCACACGTTTACATGCATTAGGTTTGAGTTAAGATAGTCATCTTGGGTTCCCTGCCTCGCAATAACTGGTTTGGGGACTCGCAACATCGAGGAATGCCTTGATTCGGAAATATGTTATTTCTAAGTCTGCGGAACACGAATTTTAAGGGGCAAACCCATTCGAATCTAAGGGGCATTCAAATTCATTAGCTCCTTGGAATTCAGGTGCTTTTTCATTTTTAGACTTCTTGAGTTTCTGCAGTTTGCTGTCTTCAGTGTGCGACCCTTGCTTGCAAGCTGGAGCTTTTGCTCGGACTGATGAAAGCCATGAAAGAAAGCATCGCTATATTATAGCATATGCAGAACAATATGGCCTGGAGCAGAACACATTGTGCTTACTTCCATACATCACGCACTTATTCAGCAAATTTCTCTGATTAAATCTGCATTACTATCAGTTGGAAGACAAACATTTCATTAAAAAATGACAAAAACGACCGAACACTGTTATCACCTACCATTTTCACGGAAGTGAGCAGGAGGCCACATCACTGCACGGCGGTTGGTGCGCAACTGAAATTTTCAAATTGAAACGGCCGGAAACGTTTTTGGCGCCACCTATATAACAAGTAACAGCTTTGTGTATGTTACTACTGACACGTCTAACTAGCGTAACTAAGTCCGTGTTGCAAAGGTGTAGCTGATACCTTCGACAAGGACATAGATTACATAAGTATGTATCAGTATTTTTGCAATGGTGTAGCTGGTTCTTTCGACAAGGATATACATTACAAATCATAAGCAAATCTATGTTCCATATTACGAATAAGACCCTGGTAGTTTTCACAATAGCCTCCATAATCCTCGTCAATTTTATGAATGGTCGACTAGGTGTTGGGGCTGATACTTATATTTGCCCTGTTGATTCAACCAACTATGACAAGATATTCGTCGTTCGACATAACCTTTATTAGTATTTTTGACAAACGCTCGTCGTTGTACGACAACCCCTTGTCAAAATGAGTTTACAGTGTAGTGATAAGGCGCATGTCAATGCTAGTGTTAAAATAAGTACCTAAATTTGTTGAAAGAACTCTATCAAAATAGCAATTTGACTTCCCAACTGAGACATGCTTAACCCTATTAGTGGCAGGGGGGGTTGTTTTTATCCACCCCTCAGGTTTTTCGGGAATATCTCCGAAACCGCTGAAGCTACGATGCTGAAATTTTCCGACTTTTCCTAAAACTAAATTGGGCACATTCCCTGAAAATTTCAAGTTCATAACCTTACCAGGGGCGGCTCCAGAGCACTGGGAATTGGGGGTCCTATTCGTGAAGCGAGTCATTTGGGCGAAGATCACGATGCTGCACCAGTTTTACGAACAGTCAATGAAAGGTATCATGTGATAACATATAAAAAGTTATTGTGCATCCTCTTTTGACACGTTTTTGCTATAATAGGCGGATCCAGGCGTCCAAAAAGGGGGGTTATTTTTTACCTCCCAACATAGGTGCCCTGACACCGCCTATGCAAGACCAATACAATTTTAGTCGTTCTCTCATAAGAAAATTGTAACATAACAAGACCATTGCCACCCTTTTTAGAAACAGTACCAACAAAAACCTTATTTACTATACTTTTTGTGTACCCCAATCTCAATGATCTGTATCCGCCTATGATTTTTGATAATGCATATTTTTAGGATCCATGTGAATTTCTGGTTCATTCTCTATCGATCGACAAAAGTTGCGTTAAGATTGGTTCAGAAACCTGGCCGTGATAAACAGTCTAAAATGTATCTGCAATTTGCCCGTTTTTACCCCCCTCTACCCCCCTATTGACATTTTTTAATTTTATTTTTTTTTAGAAATGTAGATCTCGTTGAGCCAAATCGAATGCCGTTTGAATTTTGAAAATCGGCCGGTTAGATCTCGAGATATCAAGGGGGGGTTGTAAACAGCCCCCCCTGCCACTAATATGGGGTAGCCAGGAGCCTGCCACTAATAGGGTTAATAATAATTATTGGCAGGTTGGGGTGGGCCATGTAATAAAATGAATACTGTATGGGTAAGTGCACTAATAAAAACATTATCTTTTATAAATTTAGTCGAAACCTTTTGTTTGAAAGGATTCACAAGGACCCGCTAAGCGAAGCTTGTTGCGTTAGCCCTGCCCTCTACCCTCCGATCGCGCAATTCCGGTTCTATGGCAGAATTTAGAGTCCAAAGTTTAACGTGCGCACATAGCCGCGCACGGCCGGTCCCCTCAATGACTTCGCCTGGCTACGGCCTGCCACCAACCGCAACCAACCCGTCAGGAGGCCCATAAACGTCAAGCGCCCGTCGCGCTTCGAACCCGGGCTGTTGTAACCGGGAACGCGTGCTCTCACCACGGGGAGTCCAACGCTCTACCAACTAAGCTACGGGACCGGCATTATTGCCCTCTGTGGCACCACTGAAACCCTTGGAAGGAGACCTTAAATTTGCCTCGGGCAATAAAGCATGTTCGGTCTTCACCCTCGGGCTACAGTGACGTCACATCGGGCAATAATTTTTACTATTGCCCGCTACCCCATACAGTATTCAAATATATTGTTTCCAAATTTCGTGTATTGGCTCACATAGCTGTTCTTGCAGAGCGGGGAGCGTCTCTGCGTCATTTTCGGAGCCGAACATGCAGTGCCGGCCGCAGCCCTGCGGCCGGCATTGTGCTGAGAGCACGTGTTCAGGGGTCATTGCTCGCTGCCAAAACGGAAATTTTAGCCTCAGGTTATTGAACTCTAGTCTGTCTGACGGCCCTTTAAAACGCTGCACCGGGAGATATGTAGGCGACAATAGCACAACTAACGCGACATTTGTCGGGCCATATGAGTTCTGAGCGGCCCGACAGTGACACTATTATCAGAAGCCCTTCATGATGCCGATAATTGTGTCGGGCCGTTCAAAACTCATATCACTCTCCAATGGCGTCTTGTACCATAAATATGCATCACTTGATTACTAATATGGGAGTGTTAAATTTAACTGCAAACTGCCTATAACCATCTTTTGGCCTTTTGAATCCCAGGCACAAAATATATTCTGGCTCTATAGTAGGTATCATAAACTTAGTGCGCATCAATGTGACAAAATTGAACAGCAAGGTCTATGATCGTATACGATCTGAGATCAAGATCCGTCTGCCTTCAACTGGCTGCGGCCTGGCTGGTCCCAACAAGCAACATCACCTGAAGTGGACCGTTCCCGTCAGGAGCCGTCTCGCATATCGAGCGCCGGAGCAATTCGAGCCCGGACTCGCACCACCGGAAGTCCAACGCTCTACCATCTGACATTCGAGCCTTCATCTCGCATGATTTCTGCATCTATCTCTGCAACATTTGCCGCCATTGATAAGTTGATATCCATAATATTATCTCATTTAAATAGGTCAAGTTTACTTCCTTCCACAAGAGTATGATTTTGCCAGTTGCAATGACGGTCGGAGGAAAAGATGAGAATATAATTACATATCATTTGAATCGTGGGAAGCTCTAAACTAAAACTGCGTTCATCTCGGAAAATGGAGCTCTGCATGTTCCCCAATCTCCACTCAGGAAATCGCCGTGCCACTTAAAAGCGCCCGACGCCGGTCGATTAGGCGCAATTCTCTTGCAAAGGTGTTAGAAGACGGTGATATGCGGGCTTCTCTGGTGAGTACAATCAATTTCTTTTGTCTCTTACCATGTTTCTGAAAAGAAATTGCCGAAATTCACATTTAGTGAGCAAAACAACGGAGTGTTCAACATGCAATGTTCAATATTTAGTGCTCAAACACCTTTCAAGAAATTGAAAAGCGGGGGTCTAATTAGTCACCGGCATGTAAGCATATTCATGTCGGTTGATTCTTTTACGGGTCTACGTAGCGTATGAGGGAATTGATTAACATCAGGTTTCAAATAGTCTTGAATCATTTGACTGACCTGATTATTGAGAAATTGGTGCAAGGAAAATAGGAAAAAAGGATATTGGTAACAATCACTTGAAATTTTATGGCAGGCTCGTCATATAATAGATGAAACAAGGCTGAAAATACTCAATATTGTAAGATAAAACATTTTCAGAGGAGATTTAATTAGTCTAATAATAATTGTATAATTGTATCTAATAATTGTATGTTACCAAAGCCCAGTCTAATAAATGCGATAGCCAAGTCTTATAACTGAGGAAGTTAAACAGTACAAAGAAAAAAAAAACAATCGTTGAGCGTATGCCCTCTGTTTCAGGTTCTGTTCGGAGTGCTGTGGGCCGGACCATGGCGTCTGCAGCACCCCGTCCTCGCCATGGACGTAATGCCCGGAGTATCGCCGCTGCTCTGGGCCCCGCTCTTTCCACCACAGTTCCAGCCACCGCCGCAGCCCCAGCCACAGCCGCAGCCGCAGCCGCAGCTGCCGCAGCCCCAGATGCAGCTACAGCAGCAGCAGCCGCAGCTGCAGCAGGTACTGCTACCCCAGCCGGAGCTGCGCCAGCCGCTGATGCCCCGTCCAAGCCCGTTCGGACCGGCACAGCCGACTACCAGTTTCGTGCCGGTCCTCCCACCGGCGTTATTTGGTCAGGGCCTGCTGGGTCAGCAGCGAGGGGCGTCTCCGCCCCCACCGCCGCCGCCCCAGCAGCTGCCGCCGCCGCCGCCACAGCAGCTGCCGCAGCCGCCGCAGCTGTCGCAGCCCGTCATCCCGCCACAGCTGCAGCAGCCACCGCAGCTGTCGCAGCCGCCGCAGCCCGCCCTCTCGCCGCAGCTGAGGCTGTGGGCTCTGCTGCTGCTGCAGGCCCACCTCGCTGCTCAGGCGCGGATGGCGGCGCAGGCTCAGCCGGCTGCCGCCCCGGCGCAGGCGGGAGGAGCATCGCCTGGCACTGCTCAGCAGACCTTCCAGCCAGCCTCGTCCCCGCAAAGTGGCTTCGACGAGGATGATGTGCCGACTCAGCGAGAAACGCTGCGGCCGGGACTTGGCTTTTTACCAGCACCTGTAACGCCAGGTAACAAACGACCGGGACTTGGATTTTTACCAGCACCTGTAACGCCAGGTAACAAACGAACGGGACTTGGATTTTTGCCAGTGCCGTTGCCCGCTAGACCACGTACCTTCCACGCCCATGGTTCTTCTTTACAGCCTCGGCACTTCCAGAACGGCATCTCTTCGGACGATAGTCGTCAAGCTCAGAAGCAGAATGAATTCGGTCAGCGTAACTTCGCGGGCCGTCCTTCTAGCGTCGGTGTGAGTCAAAATAACGACGATAGGTGGGAGAAGGGGAATAATAGGCGTGTGCCGCCGAGACCAACGAACTTTGGTCGGGGTGTTCAAAGCGGTGGGGTCGGAGCCACCTTTATCCCAGGCAGTCCCCACAGCACTGGCGGGAGAGAGCGACAGGACGGGAACTTCCACATCAGCCGCAACCAGGGAGACTCAAACCGTCACTCGAGTCGCTGGGATCCGGAGGATTCCGACGATTATTTCGATCGCTGGGATCCAGAGGATTCTGACGACCGTTTTGACCACTGGGATCCGGAGGATTCTGACGACCGTTTTGACCGCTGGGATCCCGACGATAGCAATGATCGCCCTGACCGCTGGGATCCCAAAGATAGCAATGATCGTGACCGCTGGGATCCCGAAGATAGCAATGATCACCGTGACCGCTGGGATCCCGAAGATACCACTGATCGCCCCGATCACTGGGACCCCGAAGACACCAATATTCGCCGTAACCGCTGGAGGTCAGCTGATACTAGTGGTCGCCGGAGCCTTTGGCTTCGAAAAGATGACTCGGATAAAGATGAACGTGAACGTAGAACCCATACATTGAACAACTTGCATTCACTTAGTCGCGGCAATCACGTTACCCGACAGATGTCCAAGGGCCGTGATGACCAAGTTACGCCAAGGCCGAATCATTCAACAGCCAGCTCCAATGTACGGAAACCACAGGCGACCCGACACAGTCATATCAGCGACCAGGATACAGAGGACCAGGAAGAATTGGCCAAAAGACAAAGCTATTGGACTCGTGCTTTGGCGCCGAGGCCCTTCGTCGGGCCGAGAGTGCCGGCGACTTTTGGAACTGCCCAGTAGCACGCGGTGGTCCTTCGGCTGAGACAGGGGTGGAGCACCGTGCTCCATCTCAATCATGGAGAGAACGGGTCAAAGAAAAGAAGACCCAAAACGAGAATGAATGCAACATTTTTATTTTAATGAGTCTGAGTGTTACTTTTCTTCACTTCAATCGGTAACGACGTGTTTATTTGAGCACACGCGTGTGCTGGGGTGTGGTGTATGTAGATACCCTTCATGCATTCATAATTTAAATTCAAAGCCTACCTTGCGCTTGATTTAGCTGATCTATTTAAGTGAGCTTAACTCACGTTCATTGAAATTATTTTCATTGAAGTGCAATTTCATTCATTTATTTATTTATTTTGTGACAGTGCTGGTGCGGGTGTATTTTGGTTTGCATGTGCAGCATGTGTATGGTTGTTTTCGTGTGTAGTGCAGGGGCAGTATCATGTAAATCATTGGATGATTGTTGGCTGTATGAGTTGTGAACTTTTTCACCCTTTTGATAGAAAATAAATGGAAACCATCCAAAGTCATATGCGTGTTCAAGGAAGTGGCGAAGTTATAATTTCATATCAGGGTTGGGAGGTCATAGCGTTCAAAGTGGACTCGCTGGTATGCGGGCCCTAACCATTTTTTTTTAAATCTCACCAGATTTCATACACATTCTGCTGAGTACCCCTCCCCTCAACCTGCACGATAACCCTAAACAAACTAGAAAGTTTTTGTTAAAATATACATAGCTGGGAAGTTACAGAATCCATGTCTGATGAAGTTCCTCGACACAAGATATTGAGATTTGTTCCGAAGAACCGAGCCTATGCTGGTACCTAGATACTAGATAGACATTTATTAGGATCCGATCAGGCCGTTTGACTAAAACTGTGTGCGACACAGACCTAGGACCCTGAGACCTAGGATCCATGCTTAGGCCTTGGGGCTCTGACACTGACGTAGAGGTTCTTGGACACTACGGCAGGCCTTTTCCCGGTGGCGATTGGTCATATTTCATTTTCGTGGCGCAATGTCCACTAACCAGTGCAGTGATTCACCCTCTGGTGCGTGCACCTACCTTGCGAGGCTAGCACAGCCTGGCGGCGATGCACGGAAACAGCTCTGATTGCCAATAGATGGGAGGGCAGTCAGTCGGGCGGACACTCGCCCTAGTAGCCAGGTATGTATGTATGTATGTATGTATGTATGTATGTATGTATGTATGTATGTATGTATGTATGTATGTATGTATGTATGTATGTATGTATGTATGTATGTATGTATGTATGTATGTATGTATGTATGTATGTATGTATGTATGTATGTATGTATGTATGTATGTGTGTGTGTGTATGCATGTATGTATGTATGCATGTATGTATTGACATCAAATTTGACTTCTTCTGGTTCTGGACATAGAACTCTGTAAACCTGGACTGAAACCTCCGTTGCGTCGTTTCCATGATAGTCAAAGCCGTGGTCGCCTCCTCCACGCCTCCACCCCCTGTTCCAGGCTGGACGGGTAACTTTATCCCATGCGGGTAGCTCCACCCCAGGAGCAGGCCCGTAGCCGCGGGGTGCGATGACTGCCAGGGGGCGGGGTGGCCGGTGTCTTCGTGATGGGTTCAGCCCCGACGGGTCACAGGGCATGCGTGCCCGGACAAATGTCTTTCCCGCCCAGACAGATGTTCAAATTCCTATCATCCTTTCGGCTCTAAAATGGTCTTGTTAGACCGAAAGGGCCTAACCCAACAAAGCAAACAAACAAAAATGGGCTGGACACATAAATTCTAGCCATGGCCGCAACGGCCCTAAAAGCAGACGCTTATAACTCGAGAGTCAGTGCAAGGACAGTTATTTTTCACCATTGCATAAGCAGCCGATCACGAAGAAACGTTCAACTTCAGTACCCTCGAGAGAAGCAATTTTACACCTACCCTGAAAATGTCATGACCCTAACCCAAATGACCTTTGGCTTATGACCTGTTTCTCGAGTCCATATTTGGCTGGAATCGCGATTCGGCGTAAGTCGGCACCCAACATCCGCGCGTTTAGTCCAGTCTTTGTTGTTGTCAACGTTTCATCAGCATGTGTCATCAGCATGTATGTATGTATGTATGTATGTATGTATGTATGGCAGGGCCCAGCGCGTTGTGCTAAATGGCAAAACGTCAGCATGGACTCCTGTCATCTCCGGAACTCCGGAAGGCGGAATTTTATCGCCGCTGCTCGTTTGTTTGTACGTCAATGACCTGCCTTCTGTCGCGGAGTCGCACTCTTTGATGTACGCGGACGATTTGAAACTGTTTCGATGTGTACGGTCAGAAGATGACAGCGTTCTTCTACAGAAAGATTTGAACCACGTATCGGATTGGGCAGAAACATGGAAATTGGCCCTGAATGCATCGAAGTGCAAAACCATGTCACTCACTCTAAAGCGAAATCCTGTGCAATATGTATACACAGTTAGAGGGACTGTCTTAGAAAAGCTGGACACGATGCGTGATCTCGGTGTTATGTTAGATAGTAAGCTAACTTTTACCCCACATGTCGACAGTGTTGTTTCCAAGGCCCGCCGTGCGTTAGGCGTTCTTATGCGATCATTTCAGCTGTGTCACAGACAGAACGGACTCCTGAATGAGAAGGCTATTATGGCCGCGTACACTGCCAACGTGCGCTCTATCTTAGAATATGGATCGCAGATATGGGCCGGAGCAGCGAGTACACACCTAGATAGAATAGAACGTGTCCAGCACAAGTTCCTTTTATGGTTAGCACATCGCACAGCGACCGGACGACAAGCGAGGGATTTGTCGTATGATGCGCTGTTGGACTTGTTTAAACTGCAGACGCTTGCATCTCGTCGACAGCAACATGACATTGTCTTTTTACATAACATTATCCAGGGTAGATGTGACTCGATGTATCTTTTGGGCCGTTTCTCTATTCGTGTACCATCCAGAAGCACTCGCTACCGTGCTGCTTTTTTCGAGCCTGTCGCCAGAGTGAATACTATTAAAAACGGCATGTTTTGTAGATTACCCAGACTCACCAATGTTTTTCTTGCACGCTGCCCTACCGTTGATATGTTCTGCGACGGCAAGGCGACGATTATCGCACGACTAGCCAAGTGCCAGACAAGTGACCATCTGTAATGTTGTGACGCATACTTATTTATTTATTGTTTGTGTTTTATCTACTCGACTTTGCCTATCATTGGGAATCTGTCCTGTTGGCAATAAACTGAATAAATACAAATACAAAATACAAATGTGAAATGATGTTTGTCTCATGCATTATGGGGTGTGAAAATGACGTGAAGAGCAGGTTAAGGTCATTGACCAGAGGTGGTCTTGGTTCAATTTTTTAGTTTTACATGTGCTTAGGGTAGTTTTGGAGCTGATTTCAGATTCACATAGCACCTACTTTAAACATTTACGAAGTGGTTTTGATGCCTACGTAACATGTTACGACGCTGTCAGTGGTGGTTGACACCTATAAGTGACACCTAAATGACCAGGAAGGTCAACCAATAACCTAGGACTTTGCTTTTGGGTATAAGAGTAGTCGACTTTAGTTCGTCACAGGTAGCATGGTCGTTTTTTTTTCCACGGAGCTGCAAGCTCGATCAAGGGTCGAATGGCGGCGGGGAGGGGGAGGGGTCCAACACCTCCCCTATACGTTCGCTAGTAGGACAACGCCAGGGTTAAAACTCTACTCGATCAATGCATACAAAACATATCTATTTAAAATCTCTCAAAATATTTTTTATGCGTCGATTTAGCTTATCCATCTTGTCAAGGATGATCAACAAAAACCTTGAGATAAATGCTTTTTATGACTTTTTGAAAGTGAAGTGCGTTGCATTCCACTTTCCTTTGGCATTTCAATCAGCTGTGTCTTTTTCCGTAAAGGAGGCAATCCGTTTAACATTACTCATGCCACGGCGGGGGTGGAATCATTTGATGCACGTATGACTTGCAGGGCATGCGGCGTGCTTCCCTAATCGTGCACAGCCGCAAGTGGATTGTGGTTAAACGACACGACACTGCACACAAGTTCCCCCGGAAAAGTAGCGGTTAGTTTCAATGCCGAGCGATGGAACATACGGTAGTGGTTGGGGAATACTGACCTGCATATCGGGGAAAAGATCGCCCCACCGCGTGCGTGCACACAGAGTTCCCTTTCAGACACGTGAAGGCACGTGAGGGCATATAACCGACGTGCCAGCCGGGAGACGGCTTTAGTTTCACATCGGGCAGACGTCTGTCACCATCATGCACCTACTGGTAAGTGGAATGGAGCTTTTAATAGCAGAAAATGCTTGTCAATCTAGTCACTAGTGTTAAACCCACTGGCCGCTTTTTTCTTTAGCTGGAATGATTGATGACCGCTTGCGTAAATGTAGAATTTGAGCAAATGTAAGAAAATTGCTGACGACTTGCAATCAGCTTCATTGGTAAATTTTCATAGCATATAACATATTTTTTGCATTACACAGAATGCGATAGCTATTTTCAGGCACTAGCTATATGAGACTCTAGCTCTTATTTACCAGCTCCAATGCTGCTGGCTCTTTTGTGGACAGCTGTTCTGATAGGAGTCCGTTTAAAAGCGTCTGGCTAGTTTTTCACCGATGCCTGTTTCCGTTTTCAGATCATTGGCTGCCTGGTGTGTCACGCGAGCCTGGCCCAGACTGCAAGTCTGCCCCAGAATGTTCCGCCTAACATTTGGCCAGCTCAGTGGCCACCAGCGCCTCCGATTCGTCCCGCGCCCTCACTGCCGGTTACACCGGTTCCGACGGTAGTTCAGAACTCGGCACCATCCAGCAATGCAGCGTCATCGCCTCCAGCACCACAGCAGAACATGTCAGCTCTTCTGCAGTCGCTGATACAAAAGCTGGACTATCCGCGCCGGCAGAAAACGCTGGCTCTGCTGTCACGGTACAGACAACTCTATCTACAGAGCCTGCTTGCTCAGCGTGCGCAACAACTAAGGAGCTTAAATCAACAGACACAGAAAGCAATAAGCCCTCAGAGAGCGACAAGCCAACCAGCGCAGAATGTAATCAGCCAACCGACGCCGAGTGTAGCGACCCAGCAGACACATGGTGCGCAGCCTCCGAAAACAGCATCAGTACAAATACCGACAGTGTTTCGGCCCAGACCTCCTGCGGATGGACTGTTCCAGTTTCAGCCACATCTATTCCCCACACCAGCCGCTCCTCAGAGAGTGATGGCCTCGCCTTCAGTACAGCCGCAGCAGTCCACTGCTTCCCCTCCCGTGCCACCAGAGGAAACCGTCGAGGAGCCGGAAGAAGTCGAGTCTCCCGACCCATCCGACTCTGAAGGTGACGAGGACGACGACACGGAGGAGGCTGACGCCGATGAAGAAGAGGAGCCTGTGGAACATCCGAAAGAAGCTCGTGCCTCGCCTCCTTTGAGCCTTCCAAGTGGCGATGCGTTTTCAATTCTAAGGAAAATATCCGGAAACGGTCAAGGTTCAGCTGGGGTGTTTAAACAAAAGCCGCAGCTTTCAGTCCAATCACAGCCATCGGCAGCAGCAGTGCATCAGCAGTACCAACAATTTTTGCAACATGCGGCTAAGTTGAATGCACTTAAAAAGACTCCACCTCATCAAACACATTTACCACTAAATCCACCAACACAGCAACGCGCACAGCCAGCTCCACCGGTGCAAGTTTCCCCGAAACCAAACATCCTTCCTACCTTTCCACCCTTTCTAAGGCCACAGGCTCCCCAAGCACAACCTGGGACACTTGCAAGACCTTTTCTATTTCCTTTCCCAGCGCCAATTAACTCAACTCGTTCACAGCCAGCGATTCCCAGTTTCTTGTTTCCATTAGTACCAGAGCCTTCGACGCCGGCACCACCTGAGCCCACTAGGTCACAGTCATTGCCCTCACAGCACATTCCGAGCCTTCCTTCATTTCCTTGGATCCGGAATCCGTCACTTGCGACACAGACCCCGCCTGTTTCACATGCTCAATCCACTACGCCCCCTGCTGGTTCTGTGGAAGCGCTCATCGAACCGTCTTCATCGCCCAGTTTTCCAACAGTGACCGAGAAGCCTGTCGATGATGATGTTGACTTTCCTTGGGATAGCTTTAGAGCATACCTTCGAAGCAGCTCTAACAGTGTCCCAAAAATTAATGCTAAACGTGTAAATGGACCGAGAGCGCCTGAAGCTGTGAAGGCGAAAACGTCAGTGCCCAAGGTTGACAGCGAGGGCCATGGAAATAGTGCCGTCGAGTCGGACAAAACATCGGAACCAAAACCTAAAGACTGGTGGCATCACTATTTTTTACTGGAACGTCCGCAAAGCGAGCTTGAACCTAAGCCCGTGAGAGCCAATAAGTGGTGGTTAAAGCACAAAGAAGAGCGGCCCAGCAGCATAGAAGCAGAGCAGGGACAAAATAATGTGGGCTTATGGGAGGCAATCAGTAGGCACGAACAGGAAGTTCAGGAGCAGAAGGAAGAGGAAGAGAAAAAGCAAAGGCGCCAAGAGAGATGGGGAAAGGTGAAGGAGGTCTTTAGTTCACTTTTGAACAAACTGACCAATTGATCTACCAAAAAGATATATTTATTTAAATGTAAGATAATGTGCAACTTATATTACCATTCCAATGCAGCGTGATTTTTTTTTTGTATCATTAGCCAGCTCTATCAGTCAATGATCTCACCACAATGCGCCTTTTGCATGCCGACCAATGTCATTGTCTATTATCTACATAGGCGTGTCTATTGCCAACTGCTTTTGTGTGTACTCAGTGTTAAGTTGTGGACTCATTTTAAGTGTCAATCTGTGTGTGCGTTGTGTCTTCTTTATCCGTAAATGAATTATTTTTCCGGCGTTTTTAGCACTGTTAGTCAAATGTATATAGCATCTATGTTTGAGTGTATTTAAAATTAAGACCATCGATTGGGCGTTTCAGCTGATATTCTGCAGACGGCTAATGTGGCTAAACAAATAAACGATATTAACCCGGCAGGCGGTGGGCCTCCCAGCCACCTTCCGCGCGGTGGGGGGGGCATTTTTTTGCCCCCCCCCCCCTCGTATCTCCGAAACTACTGGACGGATCCGGAAAATTCAAACGGCGCTCGATAGCCCTGTCAAATTTGTCGAAGGAAACCAAATTTCATTGACCTCGGGGTCACCAATGACGTCACAGGTCAGGTCAAAGATAAAATAACTTGCTATAACTGGGCCAAAAAAGAGGTATTGATCTCAAATTTGGTATGTAGATAGAAGGTGGTAGGGACTATCACATATATTCCGTTTTTTTTTTTTTCGAAATTCAAAAACGTTTTGATTTTTCGGCTATTACATTCAAAAAATCTATTTTTTGATTTTTGGGGTCAAAATAAAAAAAAATGAAAAACCGAAATAGCAGTTTTGTAGCCCTTTAAAATCTACACCTTTTATGTCGGAACATTTTTCTGTATCTCTAAAGCTGTAGGCCTGACAGCTCTTCCCGCGAAACCTTTTATGGGTCGAAAATGGCAAAAGTGACGTCACTCTGACGTCACTAGCGGCCAATCTATCATAGCCTTTGGAAACATTTTTGGTCACCATGTGCGCTAGCTACTCCCGGGAGGGTACTGAAGGTTTGGTGACGATCGGCGCAGCGGTTCTCGAGATATATCGAAAAAACTAAAGGGGGGCAAGAAAATGCCCCCCCCCCCATCGCCTGGAAGGTTAAGTGACCATTATTTTTTGAAGAAAAAATGATTGGTACTCACACAAAAACTGACTAACAGTATTAATTCACTATATCATATACCTTTTTATTATATAGACGGCTGAGTTTCGCCACCCGCATCCGTCCGCGGGAGGAGGCCGTCGGCCGTCTCCTAGCAACTGTTGCTAGGGCAACGCCGCTCCGCTTCCCGCTTGGGCCGCGACAGCTGACCAGAGACCAGGGAGGAGGGAGTCGGCAGAGCAGGGGCCGGCCGGGCTTGTGCCTGTTTTGAATTATTGTTTACCCAATATAGCAAACATGTGATTTTAAATATCGGCTTTCGGACCCTAGACTCAACCACAGTTTACATTGGTGGCAGCGGTGCGTGTTAATCGCAAAACCATGCCTTTTGAGCGCCGCTACAAAGGATTCCAGGACAAAAAGTCAAAAGACAAAATGTCAAAAGACAAAAAGTCAAATGCAAAAAGTCAAAATGGATAAAAGTCAAATGGAAAAAAGTCAAATGGATAAAAGTCAAAACGGATAAAAGTCAAAAGACAAAAAGTCAAATGGCAAAAAGTCAAAACGTCCACAAGTCAAAAATGCAAAAAGTCAAATGGCAAAAAGTCAAAATGGCGAAAAGTCAAAAACGCAAAAAGTCAAAAGCAAAAAGTCAAATGGCGAAAAGTCAAAATGGCAAAAAGTCAAAAACGCAAAAAGTCAAAAGCAAAAAGTCAAATGGCAAAAAGTCAAAATGGCGAAAAGTCAAAAACGAAAAAAGTCAAAAGCAAAAAAGTCAAATGGCAAAAAGTCAAAATGGCGAAAAGTCAAAAACGCAAAAAGTCAAAAGCAAAAAGTCAAATGGCAAAAAGTCAAAAAACGCGAAAAGTCAAAGGACAAAAAGTGAAAAACGGCAAAAAGTCAAAATAATAAAAATCAAATGGAAAAAGTCAAATAAGAAAAAGTCAAAAGTAAAAAGTCATATAGGTACCTATCTAAAAAACCATAAGACACCGCTCGCTCGTAATTAAAGGGACTATCCCACCTTCTAAAATGCTGTTAAAACCAGTTAAATTGTGCCCGACTTTATAGATTGGATGACCAGGAACACGGTTCTGGCATTTATTTTTCATTAAACATCTTAGGCTTCCCATATTCAAAACACAAACTTTCAAATATGTGACGTCACAGCCCAAAATTACCTCCTTCCCCAGGCCACATTACTGTCATAAAGCTGATTCTTTTTACTCTGTAGGCACCACAACAAAGTTCAGAACAAGTTTTAAGCGATTTTTCAACGAACAAACCCATTTAAATCAGAATGACTAAACGAGGTGACGTCACACTAACGGTCGCTCCATGTTGAAGATAGGGCCTTGCGCAAGGCCCATTTTCAAATGAAGGGAACGAATTTCTTCAACACCAAGAGGCCGCGGGGGTTGCAACCTAGATACCTAGATAGTGGTTTCTGAACCTCGCCGCAAACTTGGCTATCTCAACTCAAACCCCATGTTAAAGGTGGGATAGTCCCTTTAACCCTATGGCGTTGCATGGAAAGAAATGAGTTCAAACTGCCTCGAGCCCGGCTCCAACATTGAGAAAGTTCCAGCGCCAGTGCTCCCACATGTAATAATAACCTGTGAATCATTTTCATTTTATTACTTAATGGATTCGTTCATTAAAATATGTTCATTTCTTTTAACCAAATTTCTATAAACCCAGCCCGTTGGATGCTGGACCAGTCAGCGATGACCGTACAGAGACCAGAGAGTGTGAGTGGACGGAGGGGACCGCGTCCAGTCTATCGGGCACGTTTAAACTTTAGTCAGATAAAACTTTGCCATAGCACTGGAATTGCACGATGGGGCAGTGGTGACCCGGGAACGTTTGAAAAGTTGATGAGGTACCTAGGTTGAAAGTTGAGGGGACAAAAATTGCAACTCAAAATTTTGAAATTATCTCGTCTTTTGTATTTTTTACTTTAAGTCCATTGACGTCATTTAAGCGTTAATCACATGGTATTTTTTTTTATTTTGAGGTTTTGGCTTTTCACCAGGGCCTCCTCTCAGGGGCGACACTTTCCAAAAATTATTGGTAGGGCTCTAATGTAAATTTTTGCCAATTCAAAGCGATTCTTTCCACGCAACGCCATAGGCATAATGTTAAATTTCCAAAATTATTGGTAGGGCTCGGGCCCTACCAAGTACCATGCCTATACAAAACGACACCCATGCCTCCTCTAACATGTTAACTGCGGGAGCTGCAGCCCCCGCAGGGCGCAGTCATCCTCCAAACTGGTCACTGAGGGGTACCTTAGTCATTTTTTAGTCTTAGACGTTTTTGGTAGGGGTTACCTTAGTCATTGCCCGTGATCGGGCCCCCAGTCAAAACTGCTTAGAGGAGGCACTGCTTTTCACTCGCTCCCATGGGGGAGGGGCTGCCGCCGCCCGGTGCTCCGCGCACCACGGACGCCACGCGAGCGCTGCTGGCGCGGCGGCGCGCACTGCTCGGCCCGCGCGCCGAGTATACGGTGGTGAACCGGCAGTGTCGAGCGGCCATCAGACGTGACCACGCGGCATACTATGCTGACCAGCTGCGTGAGGCAGGACCGGCGAGGATGTGGACAGTGCTGCGGCCGGTGATCGGGGCGGGGAAGAGTGCCACTGCTGCTGCGCCAGCGTGCACGCCGGAAGCGCTCAACGCGTATTATTTGAGCGTGGGTCCCACCACCGCAGCCAGCGTCCCTGCCCCGCTGCTGCGGACCCCGGTACCTGTCAGAATCCCTCGCGTGCTCACATGTTCCTTACAACTTCAGTGGGTAGGGTACGTTGCGCTGTATAATATTTTCAAAAGATGAAAAGATCGATGCTTCGACTTTTATCCTTTTGACTTTTTATTTCAGACTTTGACTTCGACTTTTCTATTTTATACTTTTTTCATTTTTTGACTTTTTGTCTTTTGACTTTTACCCGTTTTGACTTTTTGCTTTTGACTTTTTGTCTTTTGACTTTTTTCCATTTGACTTTTTTGTCTTTTGACTTTTACACGTTTTGACTTTTTGTCTTTTGACTTTTTTCCGTTTTGACTTTTATCCTTTTGACTTTTTGCATTTTTGACTTTTTGTCTTTTAACTTTTTTCCGTTTTGACTTTTATCCTTTTGACTTTTTGCATTTTTGACATTTTGTCTTTTGACTTTTACACGTTTTGACTTTTTGCTTTTGACTTTTTGCATTTTTGACTTTTTGTCATTTGACTTTTTGCGTTTTTGACTTTTGCACATTTTGACTTTTTGCTTTTGACTTTTTGTCTTTTGACTTTTATCCGTTTTGACTTTTATCTCTTTGACTTTTATCCCGTTTGACTTTTTGCATTTGACTTTTTGTCTTTTGACTATTTGTCTTTTGACTTTATTCCTTTTGACTTTTTGTCCGGTTACCGCTACAAAGTGCGAATAAGTAAAGCCGATTGTTTTCTGTGCCTTTTGCACTGACATTTTTCGCCCGCTTGATGCGTGGCGAGACAGTGAAGACTGAGCTAGCTTGCTTGCTGGTTATGATGAAACCAGATGAAACTACCAAAGCTGCGGTGGCCAGCTACAACACCGTCTGCACTGCAACATCTGCGAGACTGCGCCATGAGACAGGTCAACTTCGAGCTCTCGTCCATTGAGGTTGGTGACACGCTGCTCCATGACCTGTGTGCGCATATTCCAAATGTCGCTCGTAAAAACTGTCTCGGCTCCGGACAATGACTGCAGAGTGGCTGTGAGTCGTGCAGTTTCTGTGAAATTCGTCGAGTGACTGAGGCCTCGTTCACTGCCTCACTGAACTGAACTTTCACTGATTTCTTCACCGCTGTGGCTCATCGTTGATCGTCGTTTTTATTGAAGAGAAGTTATAACGCTATTTTTTATCTCAAGAAAACTTAAAAAGTTACATCCTTTCCGTGTAATATCCTTTCATGTGTAGGTGCCTTTATTTTTCTTGGTCCTTTCATATGTGAGAAACGATCATTTGCCTGTATCCTATCCTTTCCCAGTCGTACCCATTTTCCGTATTTTTTTTCTGTGTGTTTGTGCATTTCATTACGATGCCGGATGATGTAAAGCCACCTGATCTGGACTCTGGTTCTGAGATGGCTGTTAGACCCACAGTGCGTGACCCCGTTGACATTGCGATGTCGTCTTTTGTTTCTTTGCCTCGTTTTAATGGGGATGGATCTCTGCGCCGGTATTTGGAGGATTATGACTGCTATGCTCGTATTCAGGGGTGGGATGAGCGACGCAAACTTGACGTTTTGCCACTGACTTTGACTGGCATTGCTCGCGATGCGTATGATGGGCTGCCTGCGTCCCAGCTTGGTTCATTTTCTGGTGTGGTTGAGGGGCTACAGTCGGCCTTTACCAAGGCGTCGGTGACTGACCACCATTTGGCGCTTCGGAACTTGCGCTACAGTGCAGAGGAGCCCCTGGATGCATTTGTCATTCGTTTCAAAAAAACTGATGAAGCTGGCCTTCCCTACTGTAGATGACCTCACTCCTCTCCTGTTCAGTCACTTCCTCGCTACGCTTCCGCAGGAGTATTACACTGCCGTAATTGCCGACGGCATTTCTTCCTTTGACTCTGCCGTCACAAAGGTGCGCAACATTCAATGTTCACGGGTAACAATCGGTGCTGCAGCATCCCCGCTTGCTTCCGCTGTGTCTCCCGACCAGCGTGCTCCAGGCTCTCAGTCCGCTGTGAAACCAGTCCGTGTTCTTGAGTCGGAACAGTCTGTTGTTGATGCTCTGAACAAACGTGTCTCTGAGCTTGAGGCCCGCCTGGCTGCAGTGACGCACCAGGCCCAGATGAACCCAAATGTGTCAAACCGTCCCAACCGTGTCCAGCGTCCGAGAGGTGACGCCGCTGCTTCAGTGACGTGTCACTGTTGTGGCCGTGCCGGTCATGTCCGTAACCGGTGCCGTCTGAATCGCTGTCGATGTTTTGTGTGTGGCGGTGAAGGTCACGTCGCCAAAGTGTGCCCAGAACGACAGCAGGGAAACGACCAAGGGTCCGGTCGTTCACACGGGGTCGCCGGTCGGACCCAGTAAGTAACGATGAAAAGTCAATCCCAATCACTGATGCGATGCGCATTACGGGAAGCGTGTCTGGTGTCAAATGTGAGTGTTTGTTGGACACCGGCAGTTCAATCAGTATTTTGCATAGCTCAGTGTTTGATGCCCTTCCAAATGTGATCCTGAAACGTACCAGTGTAACTGCCAAGACTGCGTCTAAAGAAGACTTGCCTTTGTTGGGTCGGGTCGTAGTGCCATTCCAGATCGGTGATGTCACTTACCCCCTTCCCCTGTTTGTGTCTGACGCAATTGACGTGCCTTGTTTGTTGGGAGTGGATTTCCTTCAACACTGTCCGTGTGTGATAGATTTGAGTCGGAGACGTCTTGTCATGGTTCCCAATGTGTCCGTTCGCTCAGTTTCTGCACAGGCTGTGAGTTTGGGCAATGTGTCTCTGAGCTGTGACCGTGTGATTGCTCCTGGCAGTGAAATGGTCCTACAAGGTCTTGTGCCAAATTGCGATTACGTCGGCCCAGCTCTGATTGAGCCAGATGATGTCCACTCTGGTGTTGAGGTAGTGCGTGCTATTGTCAATGTTGATCGTGCTTGTGTTCCCGTGGTCGTTCGGAATGTGACAGCAGAGCCGATCACGCTCTTCAAAAAACGAAGTTTGGCTTCGGTCGAGGTTGGATTTGTAGAGCAGGCACCGGAGCTCTCGGCGTCGACAGATGTTGATGTGAAGAAACTGGCCAAACTCGATCAGTCTCTCCTCACTGACGAACAGCGTCAGAGAGTCCACGAGCTGTTGTCCCGCTATGCAGATATGTTTGACGGCCATATCGGCTTCACTGATGTGGTCACCCACGACATAGACACCGGCGACCACCCGCCCATTCGACAGGCACCCAGACGTGTTCCCCCACACCTTGCAGCCGAGGTCAAGGCGCAGATCAGTGAGCTGGTGGACCAAGGGATTCTCGAGGAGTCGAATGGCACATGGTCGTCCCCAATCGTTATGGTTCGAAAGAAGAATGGAAAGTTTCGTTTGGTTGCTGATTTGAGACGTTTGAATGCTTGCAGTAAGATTCCTGTGTATCAGATCCCGCGTATTGATGATACGCTGGATGCGCTGTCTGGTTCTGATTCGTTTTGCCAACTTGACATGAACAGCGCGTATTTTCAGATCGGTGTGTCCGAGAAAGATAGAGATAAGACCACCATCACTACACCCTTCGGTTCGTACCGCTTTCGAAGGATGATTTTTGGTTTGGCAGGAGGACCTGCTACCTGTGCTCGTCTGCTTGATCGTGTGTTGGGAGATATCACGCCGAAAGACTGTGTTCATTATTTTGATGACATTGTGGTTCACGGGAATGGAGTGGAGGATGTGCTGGCCAAACTTGATAAGGTGCTGCAGAGGTTGCAGGCCGCAGGGCTTACACTGAATCTGGAGAAATGTTCTTTGTTTTGTAAAGAGGTCAACTTTTTGGGACATGTAGTGTCAGGGGGTGGCGTGAGAGCTGATCCCGAAAAAGTAGCCAAGGTAGTAGACTGGCCTGTTCCTCGTACAGTCAAGGAACTGTCGAGCTTTTTGGGACTCGCGTCATATTTCAGAAAGTTTGTGCGCAATTTCGCCGAAATAGCTGCTCCTCTGTTTCAGCTGACGCACAAAGATGCAAAATTTCAATGGGGTGACATGCAGCAGAGTGCGTTTGAGCAGCTGAAGTGTGCGCTTACGAGTGCACCAGTGGTCTCATTTCCCAGATTTTCAGCTGGTGCTGGTCGATTCCGGCTGGATACCGATGCTTCTGACACAGGCATTGGTGCTACTCTCTTCCAGGAGCAGGATGGAGAGGACAAGGTGATCGCGTTCGCGTCTCACAGGCTGTCGAAGGCGCAACGCAACTACAGCACCACACGAAAGGAGTTGCTGGCTTGTGTTATTTTCGTCCAGCATTTCAGACACTACCTGCTTGGTAGGCGTTTTGAGCTGAGGACTGACCATGCGAGCCTTCGCTGGCTTCTCAATTTCAAAAATCCCTCAGGAGTGCTGGCGAGATGGCTGGAGATACTGTCCGAATATGACTTCGAGATTATCTTTCGTCCAGGGTCTGAGAACGTACCAGCTGATGTGATGAGCCGACGTCCGCCGGTGACCCAGGATGCTGCGACTCAAACTGCACCAGAGAGTGTCCCGGTCATGAGAGTATCTCCTGGCTCGTGGTCAAATGGCTTTCTTCGCCATGAGCAGGACCAGGACCCTGCGATAGCTGACATTGCGAGACACATGTCCACAGGAAAGAGGCCGAGATCAACGAACGTGACCCCCAGCGCTGTGACGCTGCTGAGACAGTGGCACCAACTGAAGCTGCTGGATGGTGTGCTGTTCCGTGTGTATCGTGCCCGTGCAGGTGGAGAGGAGCAGTTGCAGCTGGTCGTACCGCAGCAACTTGTTCCCGGCGTGCTGACATCTCTGCACGCAGGTCCAGCTGGAGGCCACTACAGTGCTGAGGCCCTTGTCGCGACTGCCAGACGCGAGTTCTGGTGGCCCAATATGGACGAATCCGTGAAGGATTTCTGCAGCCGATGCGAGCGCTGCAACACGAGAGCTGCCCCAGTGCCCCGACCGAGAGCGTCGATGGGCGAGCTTTACGCTGAGGAGCCTCTGGAGACCATTTCAATCGATTTCCTTTCAGGTTTGCCGACTACTTCACAGGGCAATCGACATTTGCTTGTGGTTGTTGACCATTTCACCAGGTGGTGTGAGGCTTACCCAGTGCCAGACATGAAGGCAGTAACAGTAGCAGACGTCCTGGTGAATCAGTTTATTTCTCGTTTTGGCTGCCCGAGACGAATTCATTCTGATAACGCTGCCAATTTCACAGGAGCTCTCATCGAAGAGGTTTGTCGCCTACTAGGCGTTGAGAAAACTAAGATTTCCCCCTATCATCCGGAGGGTAACGCTAAATGTGAGCGCATGATGAGGACCATTCTGGGAATGCTTTCAAAGTATCTGGACGGTAACCATGATGACTGGGATGTCCATCTGCCGCTATTGATGTTGGGCTACCGTGCAAAGGTGCATTCGTCGCTTGGCTACTCGCCGTAGTTCATGCTTTTCGGCAGGAACCCAACGATGCCTGCCACTCTTCAGTTTCAGGTGCCGTCAACGAAGGCCAAAACAGCCACCATAGGTGGGCACGATCCGTTCCTCCGTTCCTCCGTTCCGGAACGCCGTTACAATTTTTAGGAACGGAGGAACGGACTCGTTGCATTTTAAAAAGGGTAACGGACCAAGTAACTTCCGTTACATTGGTTGTTCGTTCCTCCGTTACACTTTACAGTTTAGTCCGTTCCTTCGTTCCTCCGTTACTTTTCGTTGTCCGAGCGGGTTGATCTTTCAGGTAACCCACAGACATTAATGCAGCAGCGGAATAGTGGATTATTGAGCAGCCCTGACTTGACGAAGGAAGATGGCCTCAGTGTACTGGCCTTCCAAAATGAGCCGGCGTTGCAGTTTGTGTTCGCAAAGTTCAACACGGGCGTCCCTTCAAGCGCCTCAGTAGAGCGCATGTTTTCAATGGGAAAAGATGTGCTACGTGCAAAAAGGGCTACCCTCTCAAAAAGTGGCAGCGGAACATCTTCAATTTCTTTCCATGCAACGCACATAGGGCTAATGTTAAAATGCCAAAATCAAAGGGAGGCACGGTGCACCGGTGTCCCTCCGTTCCACCGCCTATGCTCTCAGATGCCAACCCGGAACGTCTAGTGTTCGTGAAGGGCAACCGGCATCTGGCCGGGGACAAGTGATGCGCATCAGTACCACCAGACGTTCCAACTTCCAAGGTTTAGTGCCCAATCAGTGCCCGCTGTCTTGGTAGATTTGGTGGGCATTCCGCTTTCTCGGTATGTTTAGTTTGTGTCAGAATGGTCTAAAAAATGTGTGAAATACACAACATTTTAACGTTTTTTTTTATTTTGCTGTAACGGAGTAACGGACTAATGAACTTCCGTTACTTTATATGCAGAGGCACGGAGGAACGAGTAACGAAAGTCACGTTTTGAAGGAACGGAGGAACGAGTAACGAAGTTACAATTTTGGGGAACGATGCCCACCTATGACAGCCACTGTGTCAGAGTACCTGGAGAAGCTCACGCAACGGTTGAAACTGACCCACGACATCGCTATCCAGTCTTCCAACAGCAGACATCAGCGCAACAAGAGGCTTTACGAGAAGAAGCTGACACAGCATCAGTTCGAGGTTGGTGACCCTGTTTATTTGTTCAAAGCTGTAGTACCACGTGGTGAATACTACAAGTTCGTCAGGCCGTGGAAGGCAGCTATTGTGACTGCGAAGCTGTCGGATTTGAATTACAGAGTTCGTATGCTGGGTGGCAGAAAATCGGTTATTGTGCATCATAACAGGTTGAAGCCCAGACCCGACGGCTCAGTGGTTCCAGTCCCAGATAGTGACCTTACCTTTTCAGAGACTGCTAACCCGAACGTGGCGGTCGGAGAGGCGATTGATTCCAGAGATGACCTCCAGCCGGATGGGAGGACTGCAGGCTCTCCGCTGGCCGCCTGGCCAGCTGGTCTGTCTCACCCACAGACTGTGTGGCCCACAGGAGATGATTATGTCCCACCGGCTCCTCTCGGCATTTCAGACGCTGATGAGCCTGCTGGCGTGACGGATGTCACTGATGACTGGTCAACAGGCATTGCAGTTGCAGGTGATGACTCCGCTGTGACGGTTCCTTCCGATGTCGCTGCTGGGTTGGCGATTGGTGTCGCAGACGTCACCGAGGCCGTAGAGCCGGTGGCCGCCAGCAACGCTGGTTCAGCGCCGGTGCCGGCGCCACGCCACAGCTCCCGGATTCCCAAGCCTGTCGATCGTTTTGTTCCCGGGTGATGTGCTAGATAAAGAGATTGTTGATTGTGAGATATGTAATTGTGCTGTGTTGTGGCTGTAAGAGTTGTAAGTTGGTCTGTGAAATCGTAGTTGGTGTGCTGTAAGGCTTATTGGGACTGTGCAGAAACAGAAGGAAGTTGTCGAGTTTGGTATTGGTGTAGCACCCATGTGTTGTCCGAGTGGCCACGACGACATCGCTTGGTTCCCTGTGAACGGGGATAATGCAAAGCACCATTGACTTGCCGATTTGCGACTTCTGAGAACGCACTTATCCTTCTTCCGTTAGCCACCACTGCCCTGTCCTCTCAGGCCGGTTAGAAGAGATAATTTGATAAAGAGCACCTGCACCAGGCAAACCTCTGTTTCTGTTGTCGTAGGGTATCGACACGCTTTGTGGTGGGTGCTGTGTTCACCGTTGTGTTATTTGCGCCCAAACTAGTGCCCGCCGTTGCGAGTTAACTGTAGTGATGTTCCGGATATCACGTTGCTCCGGCTACTGTTCAGCTGTGGCTCCGCGAGCCATAGCCTGGCCTGCGCATTGTGGGACCGCCAGCAAGGACCGACGCGGCTCGCCATGCCGTCACCGCTCTTCGCCTGGGACTGGCTTTCCGGGCGCGCCTGCCGCCGTCTGATCTGCACGCCCAGGACAGGCGCCGCGGTGAGACTGACATCGGGTGGCTGACTCGGTGCACTGGACAGTGAAGTGCGGGAGTACCAGTGTATGTGGTGTTTTATGCGTGGGACCAGGGACGTGCGCT